>NW_024412446.1:1527881-1536204 GCF_014898765.1 Herpailurus yagouaroundi | reverse complement strand
CCTGGCTGAAGTCGGACGCTTAACCGACTGCAGCCAGGTCACGATCTCGCGGTCCGTGAGTTTGAGCCCCGCGTCAGGCTCTGGGCTGATGGCTCAGAGCCTGGAGCCTGTTTCCGATTCTGTGTCTCCCTCTCTCTCTGCCCCTCCCCCGTTCATGCTCTGTCTCTCTCTGTCCCAAAAATAAATAAACGTTGAAAAAAAAATTTAAAAAAAAAAATTAAAAAAAAAAAAAAGCCCTATCTCTAGCGCCAGCACTGTTTCCTAGCTCCCAACCCCCCTTCTCACACTCCGTGCTGGACATTGCCACAGGGTTTTTGTGCTGCCACCTTGGCTCTTTCCTCTTTAAACAGCTCTTCCTTGAGACTTCGGGGGGGCTCCACACTTCTCCAGCCATCTGGGTCAAAACCTTCATGTCACCCTTAACCCCCCTGTCATCCTTGCTCCTGACCTTACATCACCTGGCGGGGCTTGCCAACTCGGCCCTTGTCTCCTTCCCTTCCCTTCATGTCCCGTTCAGCCTCAGTACCGCTCGTGTGGATGAGCATAACAGCTTCTTATCTGGACCTGACTTTCCAGCTCACTTCACACTCGATCTGATGCTTTGGCGTAATTGTGCTGACACACTCAAGGTCCCAGCGCTTTCCTACACAGGGATGCTGCATCAACCAAAGGAGAGTCTTGGCGACATTCGCTCTGCCTAGTGTACCCAGTCCCTCAGGCTTTTCTCAAACAGCACCTTTTGCAGCAAACTTGTCCCTTCTTCCAACCCCAAGGTGGGATGTGCTCCTGCTCTCCTTTTGTAATGTTTTTATTCACGGTTGCTCTAGTCATTTTGCATCTGTCTTTGCCTCGGATTAGACTGAGTCCCATGAGGGCAGCGATGGTGCTTTATTAATCTCTAGCTGCCCATAACAGGTGCTCAAAGAAGGATTGTTTTCTTTTGAAAAATATTTGCCTTCAGAAATAAAATTAGTAGTGCTAAATATTACCACTGACTTCAAAGGATGCACCAGAACTAAAGGCAATGCTGAATACCTACAGCTTTGCAAGTGTCCCAGGAGTTTTTGGATTAAAAAACTTCACCGTTATGTAGGAAAGTTCTTGATTGCCCCATTTGCGTTCTTTAAGTCTCTATTATCTTAAATCTCTTTTTTTTTTTAACTTTATGTATTTATGTTGAGAGAGAGAGAGAAGGTACAAGTGGGGGAGGGGCAGAGAGAGAGGGAGAGAGAGAATCCCAAGCAGGCTTTGCACGGTCAGCACAGAGCCTGATGTGGTGCTCGAACTTACGAACTGTGATATCATGACTGGAGCCGAGATCAAGAGTCAGACACTTAACTGAATGAGCCACCCAGGCGCCCCTCATCTTAAATTTCAAAAGCAACTATTGACCTTTCTATAGTAGAAAGAGGAGGCTCCAAAGACAGTCTCTATCCCTCACTTACTTTGCAACGTTGGGCAAGTCCCCAAACCTCCCTGGGTCTCAGTTTCATTGTCTGAAACATGGAGAAAATTATGCATACCTAACAGAGTTGTTACCATGAAATTGAGAGAGAACACACAAAAACATTTGATACACAGCAGGCACTTCTAGGTAGTAGGGATTAATTTTTTTAAAATGTATTAGTTTTCATTTAAAAGAAAATCTCGGGGCGCCTGGGTGGCTCAGTCGGTTGAACGTCTGACTTCAGCCCAGGTCATGATCTCGCCATCTGTGAGTTCGAGCCCTGCGTCGGGCTCTGTGCTGACAGCTCAGAGCCCGGAGCCTGTTTCAGATTCTGTGTCTCCCTCTCTCTCTGACCCTGCCCTGTTCATGCTCTGTCTCTCTCTGTCTCAAAAATAAACATTAAAAAAATTTTTTTTTAATTTAAAAAAAGGAAAATCTCATGTCATTATTTCTTCACCAACTGATAATTTTTTTAAAAATACACTCTAACTAGGATCCTGACCTCTGACCTCTCCTTCCTAGATCCTCTGAGGTTGTAGGTGGACTTGATTGGGTGTGAGATATGGGGGAATGTGGGGTTCTTAATTGGAGAGGGATGGCCACATTGATCTTTTCTCCACGCAGGAACATTGTAGATCACGTTAAAGTAAAAGTCACGTCTCTAAGGATCAGAGACCTGATCCAGGGCATCAGAGTGGGGAGGACTCCCTGGGGACCCCTTGTCTAATTCTGTGTGATAGCAGAGGGGGGTCTGAAGCCTCAGAGGGAGGAGCTATGGCTATTTGGGCAGCTGGAGGATGGGTGGGAGCGGATAGGGCATCCTCTTAGAGGGCTCCTGTGGGGGACTGGCTGTGGGACAAAAGGTGTCCCTTCCTCACCCCCCACTCCCCCCAGAGGGTCCACAGGGCTAAGACTCACACGACTGCTGGCATGGAACACTTGCTGCTGGTGTAGAAATACTCCTGGAGGTGGGTGAGCGGCAGTGGGTGGGAGAGGTAGGCAAAGCAGCAGGGGGTGGTGTCCGAGGCATCTGGGAGGAGAAAGAAAGGAGACCCTTGTGTTCATTGCTGTTGCACATGGGGTATTGTGCTGGGTAGGTTATCTTGGATAGACTTTTACCCTCCTTTGGCTGAAACAGGCTCGGAGAGCTACGGTCACTTGGCCATGGGCACATAGTAGCAGAGTGGGGATTCCAACAGAGAACTGAGAAGATCTCTGCAATCCCTTATCTAATCCTTGAGTCTTGCTTGGACCCCTCCCTCTGCACCATAACCCCCTGCCTTCAGTTCTGCGGACATGCTGGGCTTCCTCCTGGCTTGTCTTGGGAACTATGCCTTATTCTTGCCCTCCTGGGATCCTCAATGGATTCACAAGTTGCTTTCTTTGAGAGCTACGGTGGGGTAGAGGGAGGTTTCCAAAACTCACACTTCATGGCTCAGCCTCAACCCCTAAGAGGGGCCTGAACATATGTATTGCATCCTGGGAGCTTCTGGCTGAGGCATGGTAAAAAGGGCTCTGAACAGAGAAGGAGTTTTTCTTGGTCTGTTAATTCAGGATGACCCTGGAAAGGGTCAGTTGCCATTTCCCAGTAGAGTAGGAATGTTTAAGGGCCAGGTAGAACTGGATTTGAACACCAGTTTCCCCACTTCCTAGCTGTGTGACCTCAGGCAAGTTACTTAACTCCTCTGGGCCTCTGTTTCCCCATCTGTAAGTCAAGCTCAGCCACTCAAACAGTAGCCTCAAATATTAAATGATGTGGTATATAGAACAATCAGCCTAATAATTGATCCGTACCAGATTTTTAAAAAATCCTCTCCCAAGTCCCACTTGTTCCATTTATGAAATGGGGACAATATGACTGTCCCAGGAAGGTTTTACTAATGCTTAGAAGTTTCTTAGAAACCCTACTGGTGATAGGCATGAGTTAGCTGTGTTTTGAGGTCAGTTTAGGCTACCTCTGACTGCTTATACCTCTGGCATCAGTCCACACTCAGCACCCGAAGGTCTTGGATGTAGACCTTGAGGACAGAAAAGTTGAGCAGAGGGTCCCTGCCATGAAGTGGCTTAGAGATCTATCAGGGACAATAGATCCTTTACTGTGTAAAGCTGTATATAGGAATGTAAATCATAGGGTTCAGACAGCATAAATACTGCAGTTGAAAAAAGGGCAAAGTCTGGGCCAATCTGAAGGTCTGGCCCCCGGGGCTGCAGTGGTCAGGACTTGACTTACATGGGGATGCAGAAGCAGGAGCGCAGAAAGCGGCAGTGAGGAGGACTGCAAAGGCAGCTGTGGAGACCTTCATGGTTCCTTCTGGGTGGAGGCTGCGGGAGATCCACCTGCTGTCTCAGAATCCTCTGCAAGGATTCTCTGCAGCTCAGACTGGCCCTTTATAGTCAGGCCAGTAGAGGGGGCACCACCCCACGGGGAGTTTCCAAAACAGTAGCCACACACTGGTTGATATCATAAGTGAAATTGCACAAAACGGAAAAGAAAACTGAAATAGGCTCCGGAAATTTGAGGCTCGCTCTCTCTTCTCCTCACTGTCTCTGATCCAGAGTGAGCTCATCGGTTCCTCCAGTACCACCCTCCAGGGCAAACCTCCATTTGCCGTCCAGAAGAGCTAGTATAGGCATTTGTGGTGGAAAACCTCTTTCTTTGATGGCATCCTCAGCTTCCTCTTCTAGGGTAGGGAGCCTCATCAGAGGTCAGGACACTGCTTCCTTGGGGTCAGAAGAGGGCAGTTAGGACGGATTTGAAACAACTGGGTGTTTATTTGGTTGCTTTCAAAGTTAATTGCTCTTGCATTACAGACCTGTATTTCCCCTCTCATCCATGGAAGGGTGTTATTTATAAAGTGCTTGATTGGGAAGGGGAGGGTTCTCTGACATATAGCCCCAAAGGAAGCTAGCCACTATTCTAAAGGCTTTACAGGTGTCAACTCATTTACTCTCATTGTGCCCATTTCCCCCATTTTACAGATGAAGACATTCATCTGTAAATTCTGGGATCCCATCTCGTTCCTAAGGTCTTCTTCGGTACAAAAGTTACAGAATTTGAAAGCTGCAGAGGACCCTAGGGATTATTTCTTCCATGTTCTTCAATTGCAGAGGGGAGGAGAAGTAACTTGCTAAGAACACACAGCCAATGAACGATGGTTCCAGAACCTGGGTGCCCTGGTTCCTGCTTCAGTGCTTTGCCTACTCAGTACTGAAAATCTTACGTGAAAATCTTAGTGGTTGGGGGGGGGGGCATTCTTGAACTGAATCCATGAAGTGGTCTTGATTAGAGACAGGGTCCTTACTCCATTCCAAAGACTTGGGTAGAGTAAATCTTCATCAATTCCTAATTTGGATAATTCAGAATAGTGACAAGTTGACATCTGAATTATCTAAGAGAAAATTGTCTATAAACAATGACAAAAGCAAACACATTTTAAAAAAGTGTAACTTAAGAAATACAACCTTCTAGAATGTTTTCTTGATAGCTCTTGTGACATATGTAACTTGGTATCTGAGGGTGACTGAATCACCCAAAAGGGAACGACCTTACCTCGTTTCTTCTTCACAGTGACTTTGAGGAAGGGTGGTTATTCTCATTTTATGGAAGAGGTCATTAAGGTCCTCAAAGTCACATGGCTGATTAGTGGGATTGAACCTGGGTGCTTCTGATGACCAGACTCTAGTCTTTTCCACTGACTCATATCAGGCCACTAACAGTTACTGCATCCCAAGTTGGTGCCAGGTGCTACTCTAAGCTTGTCATAGGAAGCCTCTCTTTCCTTCCTCATGACTCATGAACTAGGTTATAATAGAAACACAGTTTTGAAAAATGTGGCCATCTCATTTAAAGAAACCCATTGCAAGTACTTTGGAAACATTCATCTATCTACATACAAATGGTCTGCCTGTTTTTTTTTTAATTTTTTTAACGTTTATTTATTTTTGAGACAGAGAGAGATAGAGCATGAACAGGGGAGGATCAGAGAGAGAGGGAGACATTGAATCTGAAACAGGTTCCAGGCTCTGAGCTGTCAGCACAGAGCCCGACGCAGGGCTCGAACTCACGGACCGTGAGATCATGACCTGAGCCAAAGTTGGACGCTTAACCGACCAAGCCACCCAGGTGCCCCTGGTCTGCCTGTTTTAATTGTTCCCCTCACATAGTTCCCTTAGTTACCAAACATGTGGGGGGGGGGGCTGTGTAGCCTGGTGGCCAAGAGCAGGGGCTTTGGTATTTTTCCCATTTTTTAGACAGTCTTTGGCAAATTACGTTATCTCTCTGGTTTTAGTTTCCTCATCTATAAACCAGGGATGATAATTATGGTCCCTTCCACAGCTGTTGAGACAGTTAAGTTCCCATAAATGTGTTCATGCTTGTAAAGCTCTTAGTACAATGCCTGACACATTAAGTACTTAATAACATTAGCTATTATTATCAGGTTATTATTAAGAGTAAGAAAATGGCAGTCCCTTTGGGATATTCTATACTTTAGGCTTTTTAAAGTGTAGACCTGGCTCCCAAGTGATATGATTAGTGAGCTTTATCACAGAAACTGTGTATTTTGAAGCAGATGGGTCAATGGAGGCTTAGAGAGGTTAAGTGACGTGCTTAAGGTCACATAGTCTGAAGTGGTAGAACTCGACATTGAACCCAAGTCTTAGACTTTCTATCACACTGCACTATTTCTAGAGAAATCCTAAAACATCTGCTAAGGTTCAGTTTTTCCATGTGAGTTCCATTTCTGTTTCCTTTTTCTGATCTCAGTTTCCCTCTTTGAGGAAGAAAGCAAAGTATTTTCCTGGATACCAGATATGCTGAGTTGGGACACTAGCTGAGGTAAGAAGTGAGGGGAAACCAGAGATGGACTAATATGATCCTCATCTTTATATCCTGATGACCCTTTCTGGTTGTGTGTGTGTGTGTGTGTGTGTGTGTGTGTGTGTGTGTGTAAGAGGTAGTGGGAATGGGTGGGTGGGTGGGTAGGGTGTTGTGTTGCTGAGCAGGAATAGGCAATGTGTATGTCAGGAGTATGTTTCTTTCCTTTTGGTGGTTCCAGTGGATTGTGGGGACCAGAGAGGGGGAAGACCTTAATTACAATTCTATTTCTACCCCTCACTACCTCCTGTGCAAAATCACATCTGGACTCATGGAATCAGTATATTCTTTGGTTCTGAGGTACTGATTCCATGAGGAAATCAAAGTGCCTATGGAAAGTAAATGGTGTGGTACCTGGTGCAGGGTGCGTATTCAATGAATGCCAACTATCCTTATGATTCACCCAGCATTTTATGTTCCTGAAAACTAGGGATGCCTGTCTGTGTAACCCACACACGGGTGGTTGAGAGGATCAAGGAGAGTAATGACTGTGGACGTGCTTAGGAGACTGTAAGGTGAGATACAAACATCACGAAGCCCTCTCTGCCCTTCCCCCACTTTCTGCCGGTATGTCTGGTCTACACCTGCTCAGTCAGTCCTTCTTCACCTGTAAACTGTTCCTGTGAACTGCTATGAGCCAGGCACTGTTGTAGATGCTGCAGACAGCATGGTGAGCAAGTCAAACACCTGCCCTCTGGAGTGTGTGTGTGTGTGTGTGTGTGTGTGTGTCTGTGTGTGTGAAAATAACAAGTAAAAATATCCTCCTTTATTGTAAGTCACCTTGGCACTGGTCTTTTCTTAACTCCCTGGACATAGTAACATCTTACGATTTTTGATTTCTAGTCATTTTTTGTATTCTCCCCCTGCTTTCCACCAAACTCTAGGATGTGATAGACGCTGAATTCATGCTGGTTTAGTCTTAATACTTCTTGTAGCATCTTAAGTGAGTACCTGTGCTCTTTAGAGTCGGATTGCTAGATTCACACACAGTGCTATTGCTAATCAGGGCTGACCTCGAGCAGATTGCTTACCTTCTCTGGGCCTCGGTTTCTTCATGTGTGAAGTGAAAGATTGGTTCCAACCTGTGTTGGGCGATGGAGCCCTTTAAGAATCTGGTGAGTGGGGCGCCGGGGTGGCTCAGTCGGTTAAGTGTCCGACTTCAGCTCAGGTCATGATCTCATGGTTCATGGGTTGGAGCCCTGCCTCAGGCTCTGTGCTGACGGCTCAGAGCCCGGAGCCTACTTCGTATTCTGTCTCCCTCTCTCTCTGCCCCTCCCCCACTCGTGTGAATGTGTGTGTGTATGTGTGCTCTCTCTCTCTCAAAAATGAATAAACATAAACATTAGGGGCGCCTGGGTGGCTCAGTCGGTTGTGTCCGACTTCGGCTCAGGTCATGATCTCATGGTTCATGGGTTTGAGCCCCGCATCGGGCTCTGTGCTGACAGCTCAGAGCCTGGAGTCTGCTTTGGATTCTGTCTCCCTCCCTCTCTCTGCCCCTCCCCAGCTCGCGCTCTGTCTCTCTCTTAAAAATAAACAAACGTTTAAAAAAAATGAATCAACATTTAAAACAATGTTCAAAGAATCTGGTGAGAGCTGTGAATGCTTTCCACAAACATGTGGAGGCCCACGCAGACACACACACCTGATTTTGCATGAATGAGGTTCACAGACCCAGCAGGCTCATTGATGGGCCTCTCGAGTCCACGGAGCTGGTTGTCATCAGCCCCCACTCCTCCTGCATGTGAGCACATTCCTCGCTACAGCTAGACACACGCTGTCTTCCGCCTAGCAAGCCCTGCCTCCCCCTCCTGGCCCAGTCTCCCTTTTCCTCTTTCATTCCCTCTTTCCCTGGGCTCAGCTGGCTGCTTGCCCAGCTTCACACGGTGACGGCGACGTTAGGAAACCAAAGGCAGGCAAAGAAAGTGAAACCTCATTCCCTCTGGATTCCAAAGTTTTTCTCAGACCTGGAATGCCCCTCACAACACAACCATGTGTGTGTG
>NW_024412446.1:1469851-1527481 GCF_014898765.1 Herpailurus yagouaroundi | reverse complement strand
AAAAAAAAAAATGTCCAAAGCAGGGAATCCCAGCGAAGCCTGAGGCCAAGTCATTTCCTTTGATTATTTCCATCTGCAAATTGGAGAGTTGCTCCCTGGCTGCATCCCTCCTGTGTCCTTGTTTACAAATACAAATCCCAGTTTCGCCAGGTAGCTGCTCCCTCAGCCCTGTCTCCACAGGGTGCTGCCTGGGGGAGCTGCTCCGGCAGTGCTGTTGGAGGGTCTGTAGGGCAACACGGAGGACTTGCCCAGCTGCAGGCTGGATTCCAGCCCCTATCCAGGACTCTTTCTGCTGCACCTTGCCTTTGCTTTGGGTCTGGCTCTGGTTGGTTCTGTGTGATTCTATTCTACGCCTCCCCCTCCTCTCCCCGTCACCTCCTGTGCATTTCACCAGGTCAGGGGTACTAACCGTGACAACTGTTTTATAGTTTCAACCACATTCAGGCTGGAGGGCTGCAGCTTGGCCTCCCCCCGTGCTTCTCACCTCCACCACACAGAACAGTGTCTGTGTGCACCCGCTTGTTTTCCGCGAGCCGGAGACCGCGTGTGGTGTGATTGTTGATGTGCTCATCGCCTCAGGTCACTGGAGGAGCCCACCGCAAGATGCCTCGGGGATGGGGCAGCCCGGGGAGTGGGGCCCAGGGAGAAACACTGGTTCTTACAGAGTTTCTGAGTGACAGGTGATCTCCGGTCCTACTCCTCCTGATGCTTTCAAGTCGGCTTTTTGTTTTTATCTTCCTCTGCTCGTTTGTCAGAAGCGGCCCCTTTCTTTGTGCCTACTCCCAGAGTATAACTGACCCCTCCTTTCCACTGTCCCCACCTCCAGGGGAAAGCCTGGTGGAGAAGGACAAACCTGGGGTAGAAGTCAGACAGATCACCTCCTCTCTGTATGGCTTTGGACAAGCTATTAACTGTTCTACAACCTTGGTTTCCTCTCTGGAAGTGGGGCAAAGAATGCCCAGCTCCAGGGACACCTCAGAGGATTAAACGTGCCAATCAGCAAACTGTCCAGCACCGTTCCTGGCACAAGAATAACGGGGGTAACCGTTCCTTCTGTTTCTTCTTCCAAATGTCCAGGCTCCAGTGCTTCTCCCCTCCACGTCTCCCCCTCCCAGTAGGGGTGTTCAGCTCAGTTCAGCGTTAAGGGACATGGGGGTGGGTGAGGGGGAGTTGACGGTGTTTTCCGTTAGTCGTTAGGCACCGTGCTGGACACTGTAGGCATTATTTCACTTATTAGGAAGAAAACGTGTAGAAAACGGTGATGACTCAGGCCTGCCCTAAGCTTTCCCACCTTCTGTGCATTGGACTTCAGAGACTTCGCCTCCACAGTCTGTCCCTCACTGGAACTCTTTCTTGCGCCGGGCTTGGCCGTGGAGTGAGATACGCCCCACTCCCCTCCTTTTCCCTTGCTGGCTGTGTCCGCAGCCATCATGCAGACCCTTTGTTCAAAGAGTGTCACAGACAGGCTTACAAAGGAAGTGACACAAGTTTCAGAATCTTACAGGACTCTTGTGGTTGTGGTCTGAATTCTGCCCCTTTTTTGAGCTGGCCTTGGGAAGCCCCTTCTTGCCTGCTGCATCCATTCTCAGGGATGGGGGTCCCCAGTCTCTTGCTTCTCCTGTGTGCCACTTCCCCCAGTCCCTCCACTGGCCCCCCTCAGAACAGATGCCTGCAGAACATTCAGGTTACTATAGGGACCTGAGAACTTCCTGAGGCATTGGCATTTTTGAGGACCTCCAGCCTGGGTGAGGAAGTTCCCTTGGGGAATTTCCTTGAAATGGAATTTGGAAATTCTGCACCTTAGTCATTCCTTGTAGAGGCAGTTTTCAGCAGTGAAAACAGAAGGGACTGGGAATTAGGACCTCGAGTGTTAGTTCTAGTTCACTTGAAACCTAGTGAGATTTTTGGGAATCATTTGCCCTTTGTGGGCCTCAGTTTCCTCATGTAGGAAATGGAAGGCTTTCTCAGTTAAAAGATACAAGGCTAAAGGAATTCTAGTGTACCGGAGGAGATTTGGGGGTGGGTGTCCTGTTGCCCCTAATTCAGTTCACATCACTCCTCTCGCGGTGAAGCTGAAGGGTTATCGTGCCTTCTCTCCCTCCCATCCTTCCAAGGCCCGGGACTCAATACTTAGTTCATGAAGTCCTTCCTGAGGCAGAGCTGCATTTATCCACTTCTGTTCCACCCTACCGTTCCTCCACCATCCATCTGTTGTTCATCCACTCATTCATCTTGGTGTCTGTGCCATTTAAGATTCGTTGTTTATAAATACAGAAAACAACTTTGACTAACGTAAACAGGAAGGTAATGTACTGGGGGGGGGAAGTTGAGTAGCTTGTGGAGTGGATAAGACATTGGAGAACCTGACTCGGAACAAGAGTGGTAAGAAACCAGAGAAGCTCTGGGTGTTGGGGCAGCAGGTAATACCTGCCAGTCTCATCAGGGTACCACTGTTGAAATCATCGTACTCCAGCCATTCTTCCTACCCACTTCTCAACCTACTAAGGATTCACAGTCCTGGGGAGGCAGATGACCAGCCAGTCTTGTGTCATTTGCTTGCTTTTTGGCTGGGGGAGGATAGGGCACCTGGTCTTCAGTACCATTGAGACTGTATACCGTGGGGGAGAAGCAGTTCCGCTAAAGGTGATATTTGGAAGGCGTAATGGATGCTGTGTAGAAAAATTAAAACATAAAACAAATAATCAAAGAAACAAACTAAACCAATACTCCATCTACCCATTCACCCATCTATTCATCCATCCATCTACTCATCCATCCACCTACCTATCCATCACTCTTCTCCCATCTCCCCATCCATCCACCCATCCATCCTTTCAGCCACCTTTATTGAGCATTCCCGAGGTCATGCCAGGCACTTAGATATACTACAAAGCCATCCATCTGAAACACCCCAAGAGTCTCCTTAAAAAGACTTCTCTGTGGAGCTGAAACAAAGCTGAGGATCTAGGGAAAGGAATTTATGTATATCCATGTATCACAGGGTCCCGAACAACATTGCTAGGGACAGGGTGACTCAGTCTAGATGTGGGCAGATAAGGGATGGTTTTTGTGGGTGCCTCATCCTGCCAGGAGATTGCTTCTCATGGGGGCAGAACAGACGGTGGCCAGATTAGACACCAGAGAACCTGGATCAACCTCTAGTCTCTGCTCCTCTGGAGCAGTGGACAAGTCATACCTCCTTTTCCTTATCTATGAAGTGGGAGGAATTAATGTAAGAGTCCCTACCTTGCCTAACTCAGAGCACTGCTGTGGAGGTAAAATGAATTAATGGATGTGAAAGGACTTTCTAAGTACAAAGACAGAGAACGGTTTTCACCATGCTTGCTTCTATTTCCAGAGTGGCTGATGATAACACCCACGGCTCATGTGTTATCCTCACTGTGTTCACGCCCTCACTGTCCACCACCGAGCGGTAACCATGGAGAGGGTCTGTTGAGTTTTTCAGTTCCTTAGGCTGGTGGATGAATGTCCACCCCAGAGAAGTGGAAGATCAAGGCTCCATGGGCCCCAAGTAGGCTGGAAAGAGCAGCTGGTGAGTGTGTATGTGTGGGAACAGGTCCTGGTTTCCTGTGGGTGGGAATGAAATGACAAGTGGAAGCCCAAACCATGTGGGTGGCCCAATTATTTTCGGCTCACAATAGGAAGGAGCTGGGTTCTCCAAGTGTGGGGGAGTCAGTGCAGGAGGCTACAGCTGAAACCAGAGGGTGAAGCATGCATGGTCTGAGGGAATTGGCTCCAGACTGACAGGGTTCCAGGCCGTGACCCTGGGTGAGGCATGTCAGCTCTCTGAGCCTGTTTTCTCATCTGTGAAATGGGTGGCTTGCCCGCAGGGAGCCGCCTGTTGGGCGGGCCTGCCTGTCTGCCCCTCAGCCAATCTCTTCCAGCTAAAGACCTTTCCTCATTTAAAAAGCATTCCCTGTGCTGCCTTTCATTGGTGGTGGATGACACGTTGTTGCAACCTCAATGGAGGGAGGGCAGTTTGGCAAAATCTATTAAAAACCTAAAAACACATATTGTATTTAATAAGCCCTAGCAATCCTACATCTAGGAATTTATCTTACACATATACTCACATGTTTAAGGGACTGATTAAGTAATCCTGGCACTTCCATATACTGGAGTATCAGGCAGCTACTAAAAAGAGTGAAGCTGGTCCCTACATGCAGCTATGGAATGATCTGTAAGATACAGAATGGCTTGTGTAGTGTGTTACACATATAAAAAAAAAAAAATAGAGTCAACTATGCTTATAAATGCATAGATTCTCTTTTGGAGGCTCCTAAGAAATTGGTAACAGTTACTTTCCTTCCTGGCTAGGAAGGGTAGTGGGAGGAGGGACAGGAGTAGGAGGGAGACCTTATTTTCATTGTATATTTTTTTGTATCTTTAGAATTTTATATCACGTTCATTTCTGATGTATTTATAGAGAGTCATCTGGCAGGCTGTGCCCAGATGTCTGGGGGAGAATTACCATAGAGTGTCCTTCCCAGTCTTAGTCTCTTTTATCCCTCAGTCCAGTGAGAGAACCAGTCCATGGGGTTCTCTGAGATGGGTTGACTCACCCAGGGGCTCATCTTGGCACCTCCCTTACCCCACCCCTAATGACACCCTTCACCCCATGAGGGAAGTGGGTTTTAGAGTCACATTTTGACACTTAGGTGCCTTCCCCAAAGAAGAGTGACATTTGATCATTATCTCCTCTGACAGAGGGTGTTTCATAGTGGAAACTCACGAGCCTTGGAGTTGCTCAAGCTTCGGTCCAAATTCCAGCTTCTGCTGCTTACACTGTGAAAGTTCAAGAGATTGCCACGATCTTGCTAGATGGTTCCCTCCTCTGCTACTGAACTCAAGGTGGGGCAGGGGGCACCACGAGATGAAGTCATTGTATACGATGTCTGGCACGTTATGAGTGCTCAGGAAATGGTAGCAGTTGTGTCTCACTGTCACTGAGGTCATTTCAGCCAGCTGGGCCCCTTACCATGAAGGAGGGAAGAAATAGTAGTGATTGGAACCGCACCCAGCTGGGCAAACACTGATGGCCCCTCTGGGCTTGGCCCCTTGCCCAGTAATGGTGGAAAAGGCACCGTGCCAGGGGTGCCTGTCAATCAGATGGTCTGGGAGGGCCTCAAGTTTGCAGTTAGAGAGAGAGAGAGAGAGAAAGAGAGAGAGAACCTCTCTGCAGGTCTGGGGTCTGGAGACAGTGAGGGTAGCCCCAAGGTGACTGTTTTGCAGGATGGATTTGGCACTGGGGTTCTCTGTGGAGGCTCTCTTGTCAGAGAAGAGGCTAACTTGGGAAGGAGCAAAGGTCCCAGAGGATGGGATCTGGGACCAGGAGGGACCCTGGAAGCAGGGGTTCTTATCTTCTGTCTCCAGAGATGACCTCACAGTGTGGGGATCGTTCTCTCCTGCCACATAGGAGTTGTCCGAGAAATGGATTCACCTCCTAGCTGTGGAAACACAGTTCCTTCTCCCAGGATGAGCAGTGGTGAGGAGCTGAATTCTCGCCTGGTTGTTGATTCACTCAGCGACTGTTATTGAACTTTGCTAGGCCTTGGTTTCCTTGTTTGTGAAATGGGGATAATAATATTACCCACTTCACTGTGAGGATTCAAAGAAACATGTGAGGTGTCACCAACAATGCTGTTTTAGTAGAGCTGGCTGGTCTAAAATGAGGGCAAAAATCTTAGTGAGGGAATGACTCTTTGGCTTCGGGGGAAGAATGTTCAGATGCATGTTTCATTATAAAAGGAGAGATGCGGGAGACCCCCTACTTCACCCCACCCTCCCCTGCATTGCTTAGAGAGGGCTAAATTGTTCTGCACAAGAAGGAAATAGGATTGGGAGTTGCTCCTGGTCAGTGTGAGAGCCGTTGTGGGGTTTTGAGGGAGAAGAGGGGAGATGTGCAGGGCCCCAGCCTTGGGAAGAAAAATCAGGCCAGAGGGAGATGAAGTCTTTCTGGCAGGGAATGGCCAAGGAATTTTAAGGCAGGGATCTTTATGGCTAATATCCTAGTTCAAATTCTCACCTAAATTATTCTGTGCTACATTCATGCTACATCATATTCTGAACCCATCCTATTTCCAAATGTCCAGTAAACATCTTTTGATATCCAATAGCCTTACATCAGTGCTGTTCTGGGAGAATGAAGGAACGAGGGCGCCGGCCCATGCGGGGAGAAACAGCAGGTGAGGAAATGGAGGGTCAGTGGAGGTGGAAGTTGGAGAAAGGGGTGCCAGGTTAGAACATGAGACTTCGGTTCTCCTTGGAGTGTGGATGGGGTCTGACTCGTGACTGCTTGCAGCATCTGAGGTGGGGGATGGAACAAAGGTTTCTGATATTCCGGTGAGGCTCCGGATGGTCCCATAGTAGAGGCTGCCAAATGGATGCTTAAAGAAGGTGGAGGACATGCTGGGATGCAGGCACATGTGGGCTAGATGGGGCAGAGGCAGCAAGGGAGGAGCCACAGGCCCTGCCACACCCAGACAACAGACCACAGGTTCCCCCAGCTGTGGCACTGTGGCAGTCAGGAGGGCTCAGGGGCAAGGCAACACGAGCCATACCTCAGCACAACATCAACTGAAGCCGGCGGGACGGGAACCACGTTCCTCCCCCTCAGCCAGGGCCATGAGGCAGCTTAAGTGCACCCTGAAGCCATCTTGGGAGGTAAGCAACAGCCCCGGTGAGAAGTCTGCTACTCCACACTGGCTGTGAATATTTCCCTGAAGTGCCACTGCTTTATTCCAGGGGAGATGGTTTCCCTTAATTGTCATTGTTGGTTTCGTCCACCATTCCAGTGTGATCATTTACTGAAAATAAAGAGAACAGCTTTTTCGGTGTATGTAAGTTGTAACCCGCACATTTTGACACGGCCACGTGATTGAAGAAGCACCCCCCGGCCGCCACATAGACCCACACCGCCCAGCGAGAAACCACCCTTTCATCTTACAGGCTCTGGCTACTTTATAGCCTCAGCACTGCAGACATTCAGACCACTAGGGTCTCTCTTCAAAGCCCCAGTTAACACTTCTGAAAACAAGGGGGACTCTCCTTTTTGTGTCCTGCAGCTGTCCTTAGGTTGCCTCAAACCCCTTGAGGAGACTTGATTTCCCCCCAGGGACCAGGCAGGAAACACTCAGAAAGTAGGGTGTGGAACTGTTTTCTCAAGAAGAGAAAGAAGAGAAATGGCAAACACGGAGGCTGAGGCTGAGGCTGAGTCGCAGTGAGGAAGGGCTGGAGCCCGGCGTTTGCTCTTCATTGTTCTGTAGTACTGGTCCTTCTATACCTCTGGTAAGTGGGCATAATATTAGATGATTCTTCCCACAAGGCTCTTTGGGAGGTTTAAGTGAGTTGACAAAGAATTTAACAGTGCCCCGCACACTGGAAGCACTCCATACAACTATTGTGATTATTTTGATTATTCCCTCCCACCTTTTTCTTTTGGTCCATTCTTTTCCCCTCTGCCCCCCACTTTCTCTATGAGTGCCGTTTTCTATGAGTGCTGTTTGTGAGGAAATGAGAACTCTCCAGTTGGAAGTGAGGGGCTGGCATGTGGAGGTAGAGAGCCTCGTGAGTAACACATCAGGGGCAGCCAAGTCAAAGCATCGTGGACTTTCTACCTCCCTCACCTCCTCTGCTCCTTGAAAACCAGCTCGACCTGTCTGATCCCGGGAAGATGGCTTAACTTTTCTGAGCCTGTTTCCTTGTGGGTATTATGGGGATGGTTCTGTACTACAAACTGTGGCTGGGATAATTAACTGGCAAGCTCTGTGTAACGGGCTCTGCAGAATGCCTGGACATGGCAAGCGCTCAATATGTGTAGCTGCTTCAGCTAAAATCAGTATTGAAGCTTGACTGGTCAGGCCAGCAGCCTGGGAGTCACTCTTGACTTTTCTTTCTCTTGCACCTTTCTTAGGTTAGGATTCCCCAGAAGTGACCATGAAATAAGGGTTTTAGTGCACGTACTTTATTGGGAGGTGATCCCAGGAAGTTCCAGTAGGAAAAGTGATAGCCAGGGAGGACTCTCAGGCAGAGCGGCACGTGCTTGCAATAGAGGGGTTGGCCAGGTGTTGCATGGCCTAGATTAAAAAAGATGAGCCGCACCAGTAAGATTCCTCTGTTGGGGCCTTGGCAGTCGGGAATCAGAGAGACTGGGCAGTGGGGGGCATGGTACCCCTAGAAGCTGAGCCCGGAGTGTAGATTCTAGAAAGATAGCCCACAGGGCCCACAGGGAGGGCTAGGTCAGGCACAGACAGGTCCCATCTGGGGGCCTGGACTCAGACACAGCTTTGGATTCTGGCTTGTTCACTTGCTAGTTGTGTGAGCCAGAGCAAGTTGCTTATACTCCCTGAACTCCGCGTGTTTTTCTCATATGGCTGTGAGATGCACCTGGCCTGCAAGGTGGAAAGTAGGATCAAGGTGGCATGTGTAGAGTGCCACTGATACATAAAATATAGCCAGTAGGTGTTTTTCCCCTTTTCATTTCTATCTGCCCCCACCTCTTGCTGCTTGGAGCTGAACAGTGACAGGGCTGCAGGGTCAGAAATGAGTTTGGGAACAGATGTTCCTCAGGAAGTGACAGGGAGAACTCCAGCTAGAAAAGGGGAAGCGGAAGCCCTTTCATGACTCAGAACTTCCACTTTCGGGGTCCGAGGCAGGGTTGAGAGGAGAGTTCCCTGCCGTTGTGAGCTGTAGGCAGACAAGCCCAGAGTTTGTCACTCAGTGGGGGATTTCTGGAGAGGAAAAGTCCCCCCAAGAGGCTGGCAGGGAGTCTGATCTGCAAGTAGGTGAGAAAGGAGGTGGGTGGGCACTCTACCAGTCCTACAGCCACAGACTGCCTGCTGAGCCCAGGAAGGAGGCGGCTAGAGGTCCCACTCTGGTTCAGCCTCAGGATTGTGTGTGGGATGTCTGTAGTCAGACCAGAGTCACAGGGAAGCCACAGTGGGAACACCCTCAAGCTGACTCCTGCCTCTTTCATAGGTTTCCATGCCAGGGACACGGGGTAAGAAAAACGTAATGATGATTATGCAAGTAAAACACTAACATAGAAAGGATACAAATCATTATAACAGATTCGATTAATGCAGAAGTACCCAGAGTTGTAGCTGGAATCTTCTAAGTCTACAAAGTCAGGTTTATAGGAAAGAAAACTTTGCTCCTATAACTTAATTTGATGTGTTTGCATCCTGCCCTTCTGCTGGTCTGATGGGAAACTTTAACCTCAGCCTTTCTGGGGGTGTGTCTGGGTGTTTGGAGGGCCCCTATGATGATCTGTCCCCACAGGTTACTGCTGAGCCTTCCTACCTGGGGTTACTATGGCCTATGGGTCTGATGACATTCTGAGAGTTTGGGGTCACACTTGAGGACATGGAGACCTTCCCCAGGGCTGCTTTGCCCCACCTGCCTGGACATTGTCCACAGCTCTTTCTTTGGGGTCCCCCTGCTCCCTGGCCATCCTGCTGGGATACCCGCCTCTCTCCAAACCAAACCAGGACTCTCTGGCTTGGAAGAAATCCACACTCCTTACTAAGTCTGGTGAAGACATTAAAAAAGATTACTTTGAATCCTCTTTTTCCTTTCTGTAGAGGACTTAGGCTTTTAGAACACACAAGGCAAAGAGACTCATAGTTTTAGTCACTGCCCTATGTCATGTCTCCCCTGAGACAGGTGGAGGAACTGCGTGGTGTGGATCATCTGTCTGAATGACGAAAGGGAAGAGGTGATAAAAATAGGAAAATACCTGAAAAATGTCCAACCAGAGAATGAAACTTGGAAGGCTGTCTTCCAGCAGCCCTCCCTTATCCAGAGGAAATGTCTGTGAGTAGTTTGAGCTGCATTTCTGCGCATGCGTATTTGGTAATCAGAATTAGTCTCTCGGAGTGCAATGCCCTCTATGTAGACCTAGTGGTATTTCTCTACCTCCTCCCCAGTGCCCGCCCATGATGCCCTTTAAAAAATGCCATGTTAGGGGGGGCCCGTGGGTGGCTCATTTGGTTAAGCGTCTGACTTTGGCTCAGGTCACAATCTCATGGTTTGTGGGTTTGAGCCCCACATTGGGCTCTGTGCTGACAGCTCAGAACCTGAAGCCTGCTTCAGATTCTGTGTCTCCCTCTCTCTCTACCCCTCCCCCACTTGCGCTCTGTCTCTGTCTCTCTCAAAAATAAAACATTAAAAAAATTTTTTTAAATGCCATGCTAGGGAGCAGTAGAGTATAGCCCAATAGTCAGGTCTGGTTGCATCAGCTCCCTCTGCACAATCATGGCTTTTTCCTGATAGATACATTGTTCTCAAAGGAGCAGCATAAAATTGCTGTCTCTGCTTTGCCAATGCTCTCAGTCTTCCAAACCTAAAGTCCTTATTTAAACAACAACAACAACAACAACAACAACAACAACAACAACAACAACTATTGAGGGATAACTTCTATAAAGTGTACACAACTTATAGCTTGATGGGTTTTTAACAAACATGTGTATCCTCACGTAGCTATCACCCAGATGCAGATAAAGAACATGTTTGGCTCCCCAGAAGTTTTCTTCATGTTCTCTTGTGAATATCCTCCAAAGGTAACCACTGTCTGACCTCTAGGACTGTCCTGACTATCCCTGAACTTCATATAAATGGACATATATAGTATGTGCTCTTACAGGTATGACTCTTTTGCTCCAAATCATGTCTGTGCAATTCACTCACACTGTGTTTACTGGTGGTTTGCTCTTTTTCATTGCTGTGTAATATTCCACCGCATGGGCTACACCACGGTTACTAAAGCTGAACGCAAGCTTCTCTGATTTCAAGTTTCCCTTCCAGAACCCTCTTGCACTGTTGGTGGGAATGCAAATTGGTGCAGCCGCTCTGGAAAGCAGTGTGGAGGTTCCTCAGAAAATTAAAAATAGACCTACCCTATGACCCAGCAATAGCACTGCTAGGAATTTATCCAAGGGACACAGGAGTACTGATGCATAGGGGCACTTGTACCCCAATGTTCATAGCAGCACTCTCAACAATAGCCAAATTATGGAAAGAGCCTAAATGTCCATCAACTGATGAATGGATAAAGAAATTGTGGTTTATATACACTATGGAATACTACGTGGCAATGAGAAAAAATGAAATATGGCCTTTTGTAGCAACGTGGATGGAACTGGAGAGTGTGATGCTAAGTGAAATAAGCCATACAGAGAAAGACAGATACCATATGGTTTCACTCTGACGTGGATCCTGAGAAACTTAACAGGAACCCATGGGGGAGGGGAAGGAAAAAAAAAAAAAAGAGGTTAGAGTGGGAGAGAGCCAAAGCATAAGAGACTGTTGAGAACTGAGAGCAAACTGAGGGTTGATGGGGGGTGGGAGGGAGGAGAGGGTGGGTGATGGGTATTGAGGAGGGCACCTTTTGGGATGAGCACTGGGTGTTGTATGGAAACCAATTTGACAATAAATTTCATATAAAAAAAAAAAAGTTTCCCTTCCAGTCTGTGCTGAAGACAGAACTTCACAACACAGTTTGTTTGACTTGAGCCCTGCTCTCTGCTCCTCTGCTCACTCTTCTGGGAGTGAAAGGGGCAGGGTTTCCAGTTTCTCTACCTGGCTACATTAGACATTTCTCCTTCTGAGGAGGTGTTCATTGGCTCTGCCTTCTTTCCTGGGGCTATCTAACAAGGGGCAGGTTTACTGGGGAGGAGCTGTAGCAAGGTAAGCACTGCTGCAGAGTTTCTTTGGGACTCCTGATTGGTCAAGGAGGTTGGAGAGAGAGGATCTGGAGGAAATCTTGGGAGGGGCTCTGGACTTTCACAATGCTGTGGTATTGGGGTTATACCAAGTTTAATTAGATCTTCTAAGGGCTGGGGTCTTGGTTATATATAAGGATGCCCGAAGACAGGAGTCCCCCTGGTTCTTAGCTCAGTTCAAAGCAGGGCAAGCTGGATTCACTTGGAAAGGACATGGAAAGGGCCGGCTGGACTAGTAGGGGAAGCAGGCCTGGGCTGCTGGACTGGAGAATAGGATTTCACTTGGGAGGTCCCTGTCCCTAGGAGGCCCTAGCCAGAGGGTACCTGACAGGCTGGGTGGCCTTCTGGGGACATTAGGGAGCTTCTGACAGTCCTAGAGCGGCAGACAACTATTTCTGGACCCCACTTACCAGTGGGACATACCCTACTGATACCTTCTAGAAGATACTGGGGAGGGAGGAGTTTGTCTGCAGAGGCTGGGATAACTGGACTGTGGTGGGTGTGGATACCTCTCCTCTCCAAAACTTTCTGCTTCTAGGCTTCTTCATTCAAGTGTCCAATTCAAGCCTGACCTCTCCAGGCAGTCCCCCACAATCCATACGTACTCTTACCTATTTTTCAAAACTTTCCTTTTCTCAGGATGGTATGAATGAACAATACAGCAAATGTATTAGCTTCCTAAACTTGCTTGCATTTCAAAACTGAACGCTTGGCCCCAAAATTGAAGCACCAATAGATGGATGACTGGTACATGACAAGTTGATATGACCCTGGTGAGGGATGAGTGGGAGGGCTCCTTATCATGACCACAGTTTCTTGATAACCGCCCCCCCCCATTCTCCCACGCAATCCCCCTGTAGCCCAGATTACATGATGACACTTTAACCTAGGTCACTATTTGCCTGAGTAAATGACTTAGCCTTGTCAATCCCAACTCAGCCTTTTCTCTGATTAATCTTCCTGTATATATTTGGGAAAGGTGGTTTGTTCACTATCTGCTCTTGTGTCAGCTCCAAAAGAGGCTGCATCTCTGTCCTTTCAGCAATATGAAGGGTCATCAATCATTTTGCTGCTAGTCAAGGCTGTGATTCTTGTCCTCCTCCTCTCTCTTGAGGATCCTGTTACCTCCACTTTGGCATCAGTGGAAGGGCTTATTGATTTTTGGTTGAAAGAGGCAGAGATCCAATTCGTATGAGCTTAATCAAAAAGGAGACTTCATGATTCATGTAACTGGAAAGTGCATGAAAGCTTCAGGTCTAGCTTGATCCAGAAGCTTAAACAATGTCATCAAGGGTTTCTCGCATTCCACTTTTCATCTCTCCTTCTGTGTGTTGCCCAATTTTCTACTCCTGAAGATAGGCTTCCTTTATGCAGAGGTGGGACAAAGCCTAGGCTGTTCAAGCTTTTCATCATCCTAGCTCAGCCAACCCCAGTAAAGAGTGTGCTTCTTTCTTCAAGTGTTTGTTACCAATCTTAGGTAGGGACTTGGTCTGGCCCTGTGTGGGTTGTGTACTCACCTCTTGGTCAAATCTTTATGGTTGGGTGTGGGAGATGTAGTGGAGACAGACAATCCCATTAATACCATGCAGTGGGTAGACAAGACTGTCCACATTTACTGTGAGGTGTGAATATGGGGTAGGGCACACTTCTATCTACTACCCTGACCCTCTATTTCCCCTAATACTACTGTAACCAAACTAATGTGAGATCACTCCTTGGTGAGTCACAGATGAAAACTACACCAGGTAGACTTGTTGCACAAAGTAAACTTTATTTGTAGCAAATCAGAAAGTTGAAGAGTAACTTCCAAAGCTGTGACTCTCCAAGCAAGGGCGAATGGGTTCCTTTGATTTAGGAATGAACATTGAAATAGAGGAGCCTTGTCATTACATGTGGACGTAGGGCATGCGGTGGCGCACATGCCTTAAGGAAATGTGTCTATACATTCATTTTATGTTATGTAAATGAGGCCTATGCTCCTCCTTGGGCAGAGATTTTAGTATTCTCATTAGGTGAAGGTAACCGTGGGCCACTTCTGACTTCTGAGTATAAGTCTGCCTGACAAATTGTATGATCTTTGATATTTGAGCTTGGCCTGAAGGGGTCAATGGCTTAGTCTTTGTTTTCCCTGAAAAGGTTTTCAGAATGAGCAGTTGCACTTGACCTCAAACCCACACCACAAAAATTAGGAACTCAATCCATGCCTGTTGCCAACTCCAACTTTTTAAAACATTATTTTAAAGCTTTTTGAACGTTTACTATTTTTGAGAGAAAGAGACAAAGAGCAAGCAGGGGAGGGGTAGAGAGAGAGGGAGACACAGAATCGGAAGCAGGCTTCAGGTTTTGAGCTGTCAGCACAGAGCCTGACAAGGGGCTTGAACTCACAGACTGCGAGATCCTGACCTGAGCTGAAGTCAGCTGCTTAACTGACTGAGCCACCCAGGCAGCCCTACCAACTCCCAACTCCCTACCAACTTTGTGAGAAAATAGTCTCACAAATCATCTGTGTTCTGTGGTTCAGATGAGAAACCCTATGTTATAGAGTCTGTGGGGGGAAGGCTCCTTTTCTGGGAAGAACATGAGGGAGAGAGAAAGGGAAGCTCTGCGTATGTGCTTTAGGGTGAAAGCAACTGTCCTCACAAACCACTTCTTGGTCCTGCCATTCACAACATGGTTCCTTTTCCACCAACTCTTCCTCTGCCACAAGGGGCAGTGTGGGAACTGAGAGCCGTCATCTTTCCTTTACCAGCGAGAACCTTCTGGATGCAAGCATTCTTTCTCTGGCAGAGGAGCCCTAAAGTACTGACCCTGCTATGAGCCAGATGTGAGACTGGACCCTTTGTGTATGTTAACTGGTGTGATTTGCATAATAACCTGAAATTGTGGGTGTTTTGGTCTCGGTTTTACAGCACAAAACCGATGCTCAGAGCGGTTGAATACTTTGTACATCAACACACAGACACGCTCTAAATTCTCACGTTAAAAAAAATTCTCCCTTGAGCCCATACCTGTTTCTGGCTCCAACCCTGAATTTTGTTTCCTTTCACAAAAAAGTTCTTAGTAGAGTTCCTTATGGAGCATCCTAGTCCCTGCTTCTACAGACCCATTCCCTCACCCCCTTTGGTAGGGCTTCTGTCACTGCTCATCCAGGTCACCGGATATTCCTGAGTTGAACACAGTGGCCATCTCTCTATTCTCCTTTTATCTCTTGGTACCACTCATCATGTTTGACCACTCACTCTTTCTTGAATTATTTTCTTCTCTTGGCTGCCAGATGAGCACACTCTCCTGGATTTCCTGCTATCTTACTGGCTTCTCCTCCCTCCCATTTATGTGAGACTCCTGCTCTGTTCTACGTCTAAATGTCTGAGGGCCCTGGAGCCCACTGCTCATCACCTTCCTACATGACCCCATCTGGTCCCATGGCTTTATATCTCCAGCTTGGCCTTTCCCTGATGTTCCAGACTTACACAGCCAGTCCCCTGCTCAGCGTGGCCACATGGATGGATAACTAACAAGTGTCTAAAAATTGTCATGTCCCTATCCTGATTCCACTCCTAACTTGCTTTTCCCCCAGACTTCCTCATTCCTAGAAATTGTGCCAACATCCACCTAGTTGCTCAAGCCCTAATCTTTCTCAGTATTTCTTTTTAATTCTGTCCCCCAAGCAGTTCTCTAATTTGCTCATTTTCCTCTAGCTCCACCACTTCCTGCCTGGCCCCAGCCACCGTCATCTGTAGCCTGGGCTGCTGTGGGGCTGTGCTAACTGGTTTCCCTTGCCTCCAGTAATCCTTGTCTGCATGGCAGCCAGTTTTCTTTAAATAGGTGGATCAGATGATGCTACTTGGCTGCTTAGAAGCATGCCCAACAGCTTCCCACCTCCCAGTGTAAGTCGCACACTCCTTAATCTGGCTGCCAAAGTACTCCTGACATGCTCTGCTTTACTTGTTCCTCATCCCACTCTCCCGGCTGTATGCTCCAGACATCCTGCTCTCACGGACAAAGCTAGTTCCTGCCCAGCGTTTTGCACTGGTTCTGTCCCCTGCCCAGGAAGTTTTCTTCCTCACGAGGCTGATTCGCTTTAGTCATTTAGCTGTTGGGTTACACACGTCACCTCCTTGGAGAGGCCTTTCCTCACCACCGAGTCTGAGGTCGCCAACCTGGCATGTCCCTGGATCTTGAGAACTGCTTGGATCTTTCCACCCCCCACCCCAAGTTCTACTGTCTAGGGGAATCCAAAGTTTTTGCAAGACTCCTGTGACTCTCCAAGGACTTACTTCACGCTTCTCAGTCTTTAATTCCTTGTTCTGGGGCCCTGGCCCTTTCTCACATCTATGTTAATCTTGATGGGGAGTTATCCCCCTTTGTAATTTCCTCCCAAACCACTCACATCAAGTATTCTGAGAGCTACATAATTGATGGGACTCTTGAGAGTGCCAAGGAGGAGAGGGGGCCCACTGTTCATTGCTCTGGATCCAGCCCCTCCCCTCCAGGGCCCTCTCCCCACCACTCTCTGGCTCTCAAAGGTAAAACAGTCCCTCCCCTTGGTTTACTCCTTCCCCTGAAGTGTTGGCCCCAGTCTGTAGTCCTGTCCTGGGGGAGTTTTCTGCTTTACCTGGGCTTACTGACACATTCTCTTAACAGAGGTTGTTTCCTCCATGAAAGTGATTCTTGTTCTTGCTGCTAAGAGAATAACAACATTTCCATTTTATTATAGTGCTTGTTCCAGACCCTGTAGTTGGGGATTGTCACAACAGCCCTATAAGTTATCAGTTCCATTTTGCAGATGAGGAATCTCAGCTCAACGAGTTAGAGGCTGATTAACACCAGGCTCCGGAGAGATTCAGTATCCCTCCCTGCATCTGCCTGTTGCTTCCTCAAAATCTTGGCAGGAGTCAAGGGGTAGGTGGATGGAGGCCAGGCTCTCAGGAGCCCAGATCATGGAAAAGGAGGCCCTCAGGCCTTGAGCTGTGGCTTTTTTTGTGGGATGGATCCATTTTTCTCTACACTTACACAATCCTCAACCTCACCTAGATCAGAAGTTTCTTCTGTTTAAAATATGGCTCTCAGTTCTAACGCCAGATCTGCCAATGATTTGTAGTGCAGCCTTGGGCAAGTCACCGTTCCTCCTCTGAACTTTAGTTCACTTATCTCACAGTGAGAGAAAGCTCCTTTCTGTCCTACGTCCTATGGTCTTAAAGAAAAGTCAGATGCTGGAATAATAAGACTCATCTACTGAACACTTGCTGTGTGCTATGTATTCTTTTAATCCTCTCAGCATCTGGAGGGAGGTCCTGTAATTGACCTATTTTTACAAACATCGAAACTGAGGCTTAGAAGGATTTAGTTGTCCCAAGGTCTGCCCCAAGTGGCAGAATTGGGTTTTGAACCTAGACTTACCTTTCTGAACTTGGAGCCAAAGCTTTTAAACCATTGCATCAATTAGCTCCTGCTAATACTAGTTCAGGCTGCTGATGACTCTCAATGGTCGCTCACACACATGCATACACATATGTACTCCCTTGTGGGGAAACATGTGTACATCTGGCCTATCTTTGGAGGCCTCTCTGAAGGCCAAATACCATTTCTTTTTGTTTTTTTAATTTTTAAATTATTTAAATTAAAAACATTTTTAATTATTTTATTTTTTATTTAAATCCAAGTTAGTTAACATATAGTGTAATAATGATTTCAGGAATAGAATATAAAGATTTCAGGAATATGTAGTGATTCATTACTTACATATAACACCCAGTGCTCATCTCCACAAGTGCCATCCTTAATGTTCATCACCCATTTAGCCCATCCCCCCACCCAGCCTCCCGCCAGCAACCCTCAGTTTGTTCTCTGTATTTAAGAGTCTATTATAGTTTGCCTCCCTCTCTGTTTTTATTTTATTTTTGCTTCCCTTCCCCTATGTTCATCTGTTTTGTTTCTTAAATTCCACATGAATGAAATCATATGATATTTGTCTTTCTCTGAGTTATTTCACTTAGCATAATACCCTCCAGTTACATTCATGTTGTTGCAAATGTCAAGATTTCATTCTTTTTGATCGTTGGGTAATATTCCATTGTGTATATATATATATATACCACATCTTCTTTATCCATTCACCAGTCAATGGACATTTGGGCTCTTTCCATACTTTGCCTATTGTCAATAGTGCTGCTGTAATCATTGGGGTGCATGTGCCCCTTCAAATCAGCACTCCTGTATCCTTTGGATAAATACATAGTAGTGTAATTGCTGAGTCATAGGTAGTTCTATTTTTAATTTTTGAGGAACCTCCATACTGTTTTCCAGAGTAGCTGCCCCAGTTTGCATTCCCACCAGCAGTGCAAAAGGGTTCTTTTTTCTCTGCATCCTTGTCAACATCTGTTGTTTCCTGATTGTTTCCTTCCTTGCCAACATCTGTCATTTCTAGTTGTTAATGTTAGCCATTCTGACAGGTGTGAGGTGGTATCTCACTGTGGTTTTTATTTGTATTTCCCTGATGATGAGTGATTTGAGCATCTTTTCATGTGTCATCTGGATGTCTTCTTTTGGAATCCTTTTATGCCTTTTGCCCATTTCTTTACGGGATCATTTGTCTTTTGGGTGTGGAGTTTGATAAGTTCTTTATAGATTTTGGATACTAACCCTTTATCTAACATGTCATTTGCAAATATCTTCTCCCATTCTGTTGGTTGCCTTTTAGTTTTGCTGATTGTTTCCTTTGCTGTGCAGAAGCTTTTTATTTTGATGAGGTCCCAGTAGTTCATTTTTGCTTTTGTTTCCCTTGCCTCTGGAGACATGTCAAGTAAGAAGTTGCTATGGCCGAGGTAAAAGAGGTTGTTGCCTGTTTTTTCCTCTAGGATTTTGATAGCTTCCTGCCTTATGTTTAGGTCTTTCATCCATTTTGAGTTTATTTTTGTGTATGGTGTAAAAGTGTTCCAGGTTCATTCTTCTGCATGTCACTGTCCAGTTTTCCCAACACCATTTGCTGAAGAGACTATCTTTTTTCCACTGGATATTTTTTCCTGCTTTGTCAAAGATTAGTTGGACATAGGTTTGTGGGCCCATTTCTGGGTTCTCTATTCTGTTCTATTGATGTATGTGTCTTTTGTGTGTGTGTGTGTGTGTGTGTGTGTGTGTGTGTGTGTGCCAGTACTATACTGTCTTGATGATTACAACTTTGTAATGCAGCTTGAAATCTGGAATTATGATGCCTCCAGACTTGGTTTTCTTTTTCAACATTGCTTTGGCTATTCGGGGTCTTTTCTGGTTCCATACAAATTTTAGAATTGTTTGTTCTGTGAAGAATGCTGGTGTTATTTTGATAGGGATTGCACTGAATATGTAGATTGTTTTGGGTAGTATCAACATTTTAACAATATCTGTTCTTCCAATCCATGAGAATGGAATGTTTTTCCATTTTTTGGTGTCTTCTTTAATTTCTTTCATCAGCTTTCTATAGTTTTCAGTGTATGGATTTTTCACCTCCTTGGTTAGGTTTATTCCTAGGTATTTTATGATTTTTGGTGCAATTGTAAATGGGATTGATTCATTGATTTGTCTTTCTGCTGCTTCATTATTGGTGTATAGCAATGCAACCAACTTCTGTGCATTGATTTTATATCCTGTGACTTTGCTGAATTCATGTTTCAGTTCTAGCTGTTTTTGCTGAAGTCTCTTGGGTTTTCCACATAGAATATCATGTCATCTGTGAAGAATGAAAGTTTGACTTCCTCCTTGCCAATTTGGATGCCTTTTATTTCTTTTTGTTGTCTGATTGCCGAGGCTAGGACTTCCAATGCTATGTTGAACAACAGTAGTGAGAGTGGACATCCCTGTCGTATTCCTGACTTCAGGATTCCCTGTTTTTCCCCATTGAGGATGATATTAGCTGTGGGTCTTTCGTATATGGCCTTTATGATCTTGAAGTATGTTCCTTTTATCCGTACTTTCTTGAGGGTTTTTGTCAAGAAAGGATACTGTATTTTGTCAAATGCGTTTTCTCTATCTGTCGAGAGGATCATGTAGTTCTTATTCTTTCTTTTATAAATGTGATGTATCACATTGATTGATTTACAGATATTGAACCAGCTCTGCATCCCAGGAATAAATCCCACTCGGTCGTGGTGAATAATTGTTTAAATGTGTTGTTGGATCTTGCTTGCTAGTATCTTGTTAAGAATTTTTGCATCCATGTTCATCAGGGAAATTGGTCTGTATTTCTCCTTTTTAGTGGGGTCTTTGTCTGGTTTTGGAATCAAGGTAATGCTGGCCTCATAGAAAGAGTTTGGAAGTTTTCCTTCCATTTCTATTTTTTTGGAACAGCTTCAAGAGAATAGGAGTTAACTCTTCCTTAAGTGTTTGGTAGAATTCCCCTGGAAAGCCATCTGGCCCTGGACTCTTGTTTTTTGGGAGATTTTTGATTACTGATTCAATTTCTTTACTGGTTTTAGGTCTGGTCAGATTTTCTATTTCTTCCTGTTTCAGTTTTGGTAGTGTATATGTTTCTAGGAATTTGTCCATTTCTTCCAGATTACCCATTTTATTGGCATATAATTGCTCATAATATTCTCTTATTATAGTTTTTATTTCTGCGGTGTTGGTTGTGATCTCTCCTCTTTCATTCTTGACTTTATTTATTTGGGTCCTTTCCTTTTTCTTTTTGATCAAACTGGCTAGTGGTTTATCAATTTTGTTAATTCTTTTAAAGAACCAGTTTCTGGTTTCTTTGATCTGTTCTACTGTTTTGTTTTGTTTTTGTTTTTTGTTTTTTTTTTGTTTTTTTGTTTTTTTTTTTGGTTTCGATAGCATTAATTTCTGCTCTAATCTTTATTATTTCCTGTCTTCTGCTGCTTTTGGCTTTTTATTTGCTGTTCTTTTTCCAGCTCTTTAAGGTATAAGGTTAGGTTGTGTATCTGAGCTCTTTCTTCCTTCTTTAGGAAGGCCTGGAAGGCTATATACTTTCCTCTTATGATTGCCTTTGCTGCGTCCCAGAGGTTTTGGGTTGTAATGTTATCATTTTCATTGGCTTCCATATATTTTTAATTTCTTCTTTAACTTTGTGGTTGGCCCATTCATTCTTTAGTAGGATGTTCTTTAGTCTCCAAGTATTTGTTGTCTTTCCAAATTTTTTCTTGTGGTTGATTTCGAGTTTCATAGCATTGTGGTCTGGAAATATGCACAGTATGATCTCAATCTTTTTGTACTTGCTAAGGGTTGATTTGTGTCCCAGTGTGTGGTCTATTCTGGAGAACATTCCATGTACACTGAAGAAGAATGTATATCCCACTGCTTTAGGAGGAAATGTTCTGAATATATCTGTTAAGTCCATCTGGTCCAGTGTGTCATTCAAAGCTATTGTTTCATTGTTGGTTTTTTGATTAGATGATCTTCCCATTGCTGTGAGTGGGGTGTTGAAGTGCCCTACTATTTTGGTATTACTATCAATGAGTTTCTTTATGTTTGTGATTAGTTGATTTATATATTTGGGTGCTTCCACATTTGGCACATAAATGTTTACAATTGTTAGGTTTTCTTGGTGGATAGACTCCTTAATTATGATATGACCCCTTCTTCATCTCTTGATACAGTCTTTATTTTAAAGTCTAGATTGTCTGATATAAGTATGGTTACTCTGGCTTTCTTTTGTTGACCATTAGCATGATAGATGGTTCTCCATCCCCTTACTTTCAATCCGAAGGTGTCTTTACGTCTAAAGTGGGTCTCTTGTAAACAGCATATAGATGGATCTTGTTTTCTTATCCATTTTGTTACCCTATTTTTTTTGATTGGAGCATTGAGTCCATTGACATTTAGAGTGAGTACTGAAAGATATGAATTTATTGCCATTATGTTGCTTGTAGAGTTGGAGTTTCTGGTGGTTTTCTCTGGTCCTTTCTAATCTTTGTTGCTTTTGGTCTTTTTTTCTTTCTTTCTTTCTTTCTTTCTTTCTTTCTTTCTTTCTTTCTTTCTTTCTTCTTTCCTTCCTTCTTTCCTCATCTTTTCTCCCCTCAGAGAGTCCCCCTTAAAATTTCTTGCAGGGATGGTTTAGTGGTCACAACCTCCTTTAATTTTTGTTTGTCTGGGAAAAATTTGTCTCTCCTTCTATTTTGAATGACAGCCTTGCTGGATAAAGAATTCTTGGCTGCATATTTTTCTGATTCAGCACATTGAATATATCCTGACACTCCTTTCTGGCCTGCCAAGTTTCTGTGGATAGATCTGCTGCAAACCTGATCTGTCTTCCCTTGTAGGTTAAGGACTTTTTTTCCCTTGATGCTTTCATGATTCTCTCCTCACCTGAGTATTTTGTGAATTTGAATATGACATGCTTTGTTGATGATTGGTTTTTGTTGAATCTAATGGGAGTCTTTCCCTAGGTTAGGAAAGTTTTCTGCTATGATTTGCTCACATAACCCTTCTACCTCTATTTCTCTCTCTTCCTTTTCTGGGACCCCTATGATTCTGATGTTCCTTTTTAAGGAGTCACTGATTTCTCTAATTCTTAAATCATGCTCTTTTGCCTTAATCTCCCTCTTTTTTGTGCTTCATTATTCTCCATAAGTTTGTCCTCTATATCACTGATTCTCTGTTCTGCCTCATCCATCCTTGCCGCTGCCGCATCCATCCGAGATTGCAGCTCAGTTACAACATTTTTTATTTCATCCTGACCAGATTTTACTTCTTTTATCTCCATAGAAAGGGATTGTAATCTATTTTTGACTCCAGCTAGTATTCTTATTATCGTGATTCTAAATTCTGGTTCAGACATCTTGCTCTTATCTGTGTTAGTTACGTCCTTGGCTGTCGTTTCTTCCTGCTCTTTCTTTTGGGGTTAACTCCTTCATTTCATCATTTTGAAGAGAGAAAAGGAATTAATGTGGTAGAAAAAAATTAAAATTAAAAAAATATTGAAGTTAAAAAATTAAAAACAAACACCCACAAAAAAAATCAAATAAATGATGCTAGATACTAGGTGTGTTTTGGTCTGGGTGTTGAAAGTGGCTTGATAGATTAGAGAAAAAAGGGATAAAAAGAAAAAAAAAAGGAAATCATTTGAAAATTTGAAAAATGAATACACTGAAGTAGACTAAAATGAAATGATGGAAGTAAAATAGAATTTGAAAAAATGTACACAAAAGTAAAAAATATAGTAGAAAAAAATAAGAAAAATATTTTTAATAAAGTTTGACAATAAAAATGAATTTTTTCTCTTTATGTATTCAAGAAAAAGAAAAGAAATGAAAAAGAGAAGAAAGAAAGAAAGAAAGAAAGAAAGAAAGAAAGAAAGAAAGAAAATTGAATAGTTGGACCAGCTAACAGACTGAAATACGACTGAAATTGTTTCGTTTTCCCCTGAAGTCAAACTATGAAGCGCTTTATAGTCCATAAACTAAGCAGGCGGTGAGACTTGTGTTCTTGAAGAGTGAGGTTGGCCGCTCTTGAAGAGCGAGTTGGGCAGGGCTTAGTGTAATGACTCGGTTCTCCACTAGATGGCGCTGCTAGCCTACTGGGGTGGATTGTTGTGGCGCTTGTAGGTGCATATGTGCATGTGTGGGAGCGGTGAAAATGGCGCTAGTCTCTAGTATTGGAACTCTGTTCTCCCCTATCAGCAATCGTGCACTGTCCTTTGTCTTTGGCATCCGTCCACTCCCCGCTTCCACACTGTCCATGACCAAGCCCCAGGCAGCACCTCCCTTCCAAGTTTTGTCTCAGATGTGGCTGCCTTCCCCAGCCCCCCCTTCTGAGGGACTGTGGCTTTGACCTGTTCTGCTCCTCTGCAGAGGGTCTCACTGAGCAATGGCTGGGTGCTGACTGCACCCAGGAATGCTTGCGGGACCGTGCTGCTGCTGCTGCCCATCAGCAGACTATAGCCAGGTGCCAGCCCACCCCAGAAAACGTTTGCAAGACAGTGTAGCAGCAGCACCTCAGGGATTATGGAAAATCACAACACACATCTGGCACCAGGCTTTATCCCCAATGACCTTGTTCCAACATCAGCAAATGTGGCCATTCTCTGGGGTCTACTGGGCCCAAGTGGCCTCACAGCCTCTACCAAATGTCCTTTCAGCGGTGGAACTGCTTCTCCCTGTGTGGCCCAAGAACCTCCTGGACCCCACTCTGCTCCTGGGGATTCTCCCTTCCCACCAGAGCACCACCAGGTACCAAGATGCGGAGTTTCAGACTCTGTGCTCCCCCTGTTTACAGTCTTAATGGAATTTAAACCCCCTCCTTTCTCCTTTCTCCTTTCTCCCTTTTTAGTTCAGTCCCTGTGGCTGTTTCCAATTTTCCACTTTCTCTCCAGCTGCTTTTGGGGAGTGGTGCTTTTCCCATAATCTCCCCCACCCCATCTTCTTCCTCTCTCCACATGCAAAAGCAGCTCCCTGCCCTCTGCAGCTTCTCTCTCCCCAAGTTCATCTCTCCAGGCTGCGTACCTGCTGAATTCTGTGGTTCAGGTTGTGCAGATTGTTGTGTTAATCCTCGGATCAGTTTTCTTGGTGTGCAGGATGGTTTAGTGTTGGTCTGGCTGTATTTCATGGATGTGAGACACACAAAAAACTTCCATGTTGTTCCACCATCTTGAAAGATCTTTAATTTATTTTAAATTTATTTTTAAATTTACATACAAGTTAGTTAGCATATAGTGCAACAATGATTTCAGGAGTAGATTCCTTAATGCCCCTTACCCATTTAGTTCATCCCCCCTTCCACAAACCCTCCAGTAACCCTCTGTTTGTTCTGTATATTTAAGAGTCTCTTGTGTTTTGTCCCCCTCCCTGTTTTTATATTATTTTTGCTTCACTTCTCTTACGTTCATCTGTTTTGTATCTTAAATTCCTCATATGAGTGAAGTCATGATATTTGTCTTTCTCTGGCTAATTTCATTTAGCATAATACCCTCTAGTTCCGTCCGCATAGTTGCAAATGGAAAGATTTCATTCTTTTTGATTGCTGAGTAATACTCTATTGTATTATCAAGAAAGGATACCACATCTTCTTTATCCATGCATCTGTTGATGGACATTTGAGCTCTTTCCATACTTTGGCTATTGTTGATAGCGCTGCTATAAACATTGGGGTTCATGTGCCCCTTTGAAACAGCACACCTGTATCCCTTGGGTCAATACCTAGTAGTGCAATTGCTGGTTCATAAGGAAGTTCTATTTTTAATTTTTTGAGGAACCTCCATACTGTTTTCCAGAGTGGCTGCACCAGTTTGCATTCCCACCAGCAGTGCAAAAGAGATCCTCTTTCTCCACATCCTCACCAACATCTATTGTTGCCTGAGTTGTTAATGTTAGCTATTCTGACAGGTTTGAGGTGATATCTCATTGTGATTTTGAATAGTATTTCCCCAATGATGAGTGATGTTGAGCATTTTTTCATTAACCAGCTAGTATTCTTATTATCATGGTTCTAAGTTCTAGTTCAGACATCTTACTTATATCTGTGTTGATTAAATCTCTGGCTGTCACTTCTTCCTGTTTTTTTTTTGAGGGGGGGTGATGGAGAATTCCATCCTTTTGTATTTTGGAGGAAGAAAAAAATTAATAAAATTAAAAGTAAAAATTAAAAAATTAAAAACAAAACAAAAATCAAATAAAAGAAGCTAGATCCTAGATGTGCTTTGGTCTGCTTGTTGAAAGAAGCTTGATAAAATAGAGAAAAAAGGGAAAGGAAAGAAAAAAAAGGTAAGAAAAAATTTAAAAGTTAAAACAATTTATAGAATAAAATAAAATAAAGTTAAATAGAATAAAAATAAAATGATAAAATAAAGTAAAAAAGTAAACATAAAGTGTCCTTTCTGTATCCAAGAAAGAGCAAGAAAAGAAAGAAAAAAGAAAACAATGCAAGCAAAAACAGAAGAAAGAAAACAAATAAGTTAACCAGCAAACAGAATGAAGCCTGAATGAAGTTACATCCAGTTTCCCCTAGAACTGAAACTATGAAGACTTTTATAGTCTGTACACTAAGCAGGTGGAGTGACTTGTGCTGGTCTTCTAGGGGATGTGCTTGGAGGGCACAGTTGGACTGGGCTAAGTATAATGGCCCTGTTCTCCAGTAGGTGGCGCTGCTTAGCCAACTAGTGGGTGGATCTGTGTGCGAGTTTATATGCGCTGGTGCGGCAGAGATGGAAATGGCTTCATCCAGCTCTCCAGTCTCTGGCGCAGGAACTTTGCTCTCTCACCCACCTGTAATCAAGCACCCTCCTTTGTTTCAGGCCTCCGTCCACTCCTCGCCTCTACCCTGTCCATGTCCAAGCTGTCCACCTGCCAGGCGGCCCCTCCCTCCAGCTTTTCTCAGATGGGTTGTGTTCCTTACTTTATTAAAAAAATTTTTTTTTCACATTTATTTATTTATTTTTGAGAGACAGAGAGAGAGAGAGAGAGAGAGCATAAGTGGGGGATGGGCAGAGAGAGAAGGAGACACAGAATCTGAAGCAGGCTCCAGGCTCTGAGCTGTCAGCACAGGGCTGGACGTGGGGCTCAAACTCACAAACCATGAGATCATGACCTGAGCCGAAGACCGACGCTCAACCGACTGAGCCACCCAGGCGCCCCCAGATGGGGTTGTGTTTCAAAATCCCACATTTCAGAGACCCCCCAGGGCTTGGACCCACCCTGATTCTCTGGGGGAGGATGTCGCTGAGCAATGGGGGGGGGGGGTTGCCATCTTGCCCCAGAAAACATTCATGCTATAGACAATGGCAGAAGTTCAGGGATTATGGCAAATTACAACACACCTGGAGCCAGGTCAAATACCATTTCTTACAGGCCAGCCAAATCCAGCCCCAGGACATCTGGTCATCTGGTTCAAATGCTCATGGTGCAGCAAATGGCTGTACAGAGAAGGGACATGTGGCCAGAACTCTCACCTCCACATAAAACTCTCGTTGTACTACCCAGAATTGTTTCCTCATGTTTTGCCTTCCTGTCCTACCCAGTGGTTCCTCCATGTTGCTGTGCGCGGTCTTCTCCTGTTTTGAGCTGAAGGCCTTTCTCTGATATAGCAGTGAAAACCACCCACTGTTCTAGGCCTTATTTTCCATTCCCTCCCAATTGATCACCCACGTCCCATAAGGCTGACAGTCAAGTAAGCTGGTTAGGTGTAGGTTTATGTGGATGAGGTCTTTGCTTTAGGATGACCAGGGCTAGAAGACCCTTGTGTGTCCTGATGAGGAGGGCCTTTGTGTGTGTGTGTGCATGTGTCTAAAGCCAGGCATCTATTTACCTTGAAAAGATGAGGAATAGCCCTCTTTGAAAACAACTGAATGTACCTAAGAAAAGTATGTCCAGTTCTGAACTGTTAGGAGTTTCTGGCAAACTTTGTATTATGTGCTGGGGTGGGAATTTGACTTTGTATATAGATTTTCAATTAGGTTTTTAGACTGACATCTCAACTCTGAACTGTGATGGATCAAAAAAAAAAAAAAAAAAACAAGAAAAGAAGAAAAAGAAAAAAGAAGAGAGAGAGACAGAGATAGAGACAGAGAGACACACACAGAGAAACAACAAACAACATTTCCTTTCTGGCTTGCCAGGATCCTGGCCCTGGCCTGTGCTTCCTGTTTTCAGCTCCATCCTGTCCTTTAGGCTTGTGAACTCTGGTTCCCTGGTTTTTGACCCTGGTGCTGGCTAAGGACTTTGAAACTTCCTGCTGCCTTGGGTGTACATGCTGAATTTGTTCTGGTTCCTGTGTCAATCCAAGCCCTGACATCCCTCCATGTCTACTTTGGCCTCTGCAAGCAAAGATCTGTGCCTGACTATGTTGTATTTGTTAGTGATTCTGTTGTCCCTGGTTTGTGAGCTACTAGAGGGAGACATTTGATCATGTTCAGTTGTAATGCCTCAGCTCTGATAGCAAGGAGGGTGAAGAGAAATTTCTGGGTCAAGGAGCAGGAACCTCCAGGCCAGGAGATTCTAAAACATGTACCACTTCCTCGCTGTGGAGGGACAAGGGCAGGAAGCCTGTGGGTCAGAGTCTTGGACCCTTCCCTGTCTCTGAGGCTCTGGCTGGTGACTGATGGGCCATTGTATAAGTTAAAGTGCTTTTGGCACCAGTAATGGAAACCAAGATCCGCTAAGTCTAGCTAATGTCAAGAAAAGGGGGTATGGATCCTCAGATGTCCACAATGGATGAATGGATACACAAAATGTGGTACATACACACAATGAAACATTATTCAGCCTTAAAAAGGAATGAAGCCCTGATGGGGCTGCAGCATGAGTAAACTGGAGATACTGAGATCTATTCTTCTCTTTTGTGTTGGGAATCTAACAAAACCTCTGCAACAGGGACAAAAATTATTAGCATGTGAATATTCCCACTCTGGTTGCTAAAAAAGAAATGTTTTAAGAGAAAAGAAGAAGAAAAAGAAATCTAGTAAAGGGATAAGCATGGACAGGAAAAGTCAGGAGTTCTATCAGGCATTTCATGAGTAAGGGGCCAGAGATGTGGCAGGTCGGAAGCTGGCCATAATTATTTAGGATGGCTGGTGTGCAGGTGGGAGGGGAGGCCCCAAAGGCAGAGCCAAGAGAAAGATGTGAAATACATATTTCTGTGTATTGAGAATGTATTTATCCCCACCTCCCTTAACTTTGGCATTTCCTCTGGAGATTGAGAAAGTGTTTGAAATACTTTTAATTTAATTACTTTTTGCATCAGGGGCCAGCTTCTCTCAATACCACTGTCATCCAGACCACATGGCCACCTGCATTTTCACAGGGTTGCATTTTTCTTTCCGGAACCTGGACTCCCACCGAGGCTTCAGAGCTTCAGAGCTGGGGTTGGCCTTCCTATGTTCTAATACTTTTAACCTGGGCCAAGTTCCTGGGAGGCAGCAAAGATAGATTGGGATCCTTGATGTACTCTTGGACCCATTTGTTGTTGGGGTTGGCGCAGACCTCTCGATTCTTTTTGGTGACAAAACTGTGGAGGCAGAGTTAGAATGTCAGCGAGCATGGAGTAGGGTGGGGGTCCAGTCCACACTCCCCCATTTTTAGCTCACTGGGGGCTCACCTCATACTCTTTACTGCATCCCTAGGCCTCCCCCATCTGAATTCCCTCAGTAGGCCTCCCTCTCTGGCTTCTAGACCTGGCTTCATTGTCCCTGTTTCAGCCTGTTCCCTGCTCAACCAAGATACTTAGGCATGGGTACCATTATGGCTGTCATTTATCAGTCCACAAAACTATAAGTGGCAACATCAAGAATTAAACTCAGGCCTGGGGCTCATGCGTGGTTCAGTAGGTTAAGCGTCCAACTTTGGCTCAGGTCATGACCTTGTGTGGTTCATGAGTTCAAGCCCCACATCAGGCTCACTACTGTCAGCGCAGAGCCCACTTCAGATCCTCTGTCTCCCTCTCTTTCTGTCCTCTCCCACTCTATCCCTCTTTCTCTCTCTCCCCAAAATAAGTAAATATTAAAAAAATAAACAACCGAGGACTTCCCTGCGAGATTCAAAGCCCAAGCCCTTAAGCACGACTCTCCTGCTTCTAGCATGGAGACTTCTTGGTTCTGTGCATCTCATTCTGGCCCCAGTTCCCCTTCCCCCTCCACAGAAATGTCTGCAGGGGATGCTTACATGATTGCTGGCAGGTAACAGTTGAGGGCCTTTCTGTATCCCACCACCAATTTCTTTGGCAATACTTTCTCATGATACTTCAGGCAGCAGGTGGGAGAATGGTTCACCGACTCAGGAATTTCTGAAAGAATCACATTGAAAGCTGAACCAGGTAGGCATAGAGGGAGCCTGTGGTTGCCTACCTTCATCTCCCACCCATTGCATTCTATGCTTCTGATGGCAAACCATCTGTTAGCAGGGACTGATGATAGCTTTATGGGTAACAGAGAACATGAAAAAAGGAAGGGGGGGGTGGACATACATCTAGAACCTTCAGCTTCTGAACTGAGTTTCAGCAAATGCAAGTGACTTGGTTATTCATGTTTGTTGGTGAGACAGGGCTTGATTTGGCCAACACATATTGAGCTCTAAGGGGGCAAAACCCTGAGGAAGACACCGTCATTACTCTGGAGCGTCTCACTGTCTAGTCAGAGTGAAAAGGGAAAGTGAAATGAATTGTGGAAAACAGAATGAGGGGTACCTACCCCAGCCTGGGTGGCTGAGGAAGAAGTCCCACAGCATGTGGTGCATGGCTTGCTTCTTGAAAGATGAGTGGGATTGAAGCAGATGAAAGGGTTGTGGGATCTGGAAAAGAGAAAGGCATGAAGGCGTGGGGGAAGCCGAGTGTCTGGGGAATGCTGAGCCGCTACAGATGGCAGCAATGCAATGTGAGAAGAAAGAAGAGGAGACAGAATTGGAGAGGGAAGGGGAGACTAGCACACCTTCTGAGCTGTGGACTCTATCCTAGCAGCATTAGAGGGGCTGAGGTCAGTGAGGAGGGTGAGATGAGCAGTGAGCCAGAGAAGTTAGGGTGGGAAGAAAAGTGTTCTGTTTAGGCTTCGGGTCAGACATCTGGAATCGGTATCTTGACCAAATGATTTGAAGTATGGGCAAATTAAAAAAATCTCTCTAGGTCTCATCCATTAAATTAGGGTAAAAATATACTTATATGTCCTAGGATCATCGTGAGGGTTAGTTGAGAAAATACTGGTAAAACCCTTAATTCAGAACATAGTAAGGCTCAGTCAGTGCTTGTTACAATTAAGAGTAGATGGTAGTAATTGACCATTTTTCTTGCCTGGAAATGCCACTTCCCCCCTCTCTTTGATGCTGTCAGAATGCTGGCCTTGGTTGGTTGTTAGTGCTGTGTTTCTCTTGAGCTCCCCTGACTACTCATCAGTTGGGACATCAAACAAGAGGGCAGGTAGAGACCTCTCCCAGCCCCCAAAACTGCAGAGTGCAGATCCCTTTGCCGCCTGACCCTTTGCTTCCAGCTGGTGGCCAAGATTGGAATATCTCAAGAGTACCATTTGGCTGATCCATGCTTTGGGTGGGCCATTTTCTGAAAACTTCTTGAAGACTGAACCCATCGTAGCGGTCTGTTTGACCTTCCCTAAGGGCAATGTTACTTCCTGCCACCCACCAGATGCAGCTCTGCACATAGTGACGTCCATGACCTTGGTTCTCAAAGCAAAGATGACAAAGTCCAGGGGGCATCTTGAGAGCATGTGGGCAGAATATGTGGTGTGCATGACTGTTGTTCCCCTGAGAGTTTATATACCAGAGTCCGACCAGACCACCTGCTAAAGGTAGCCTTAGGGAGAAAAAAAGGGGCTGGGGCACATGGAAGTTGGTATGTGGAAAGTCTGAGTGGCTTGGTCTCTTTCTTGTTGCCAGGTCCTCACACATGATGGTTGAGGCAGGGATAGAGAGTGGGAAAAACAAACCTTGTTCTCCATAGGTCCCAAGCATCCTGTGGCTCCCAAAACCTTTCAACCCCTTTCTCTTTTCTATAGCCTTTATTTAAACCCAGGCTGGGGAATGAGGACAGAGGCCATGAAATCCTGCACTGCACACCTGGGCATCCCATTGGGCCTTCCTTTGGCTGCCATGATATTCCCAGAAATCTGTGCCAGACACTACAAGGAAGAGTATCTAGGTTCAGACTCCCCACCCCTGGGATTGGCCCCAAACATCACTTCAGCCCCCTTCCCAGTACCTTTTGTCCTGCTCTCTCAGAGCACCTGTAGCTTTTCTTATCCAGCTATCTTCCTCTCCTTTTGTTGTTCACGTTTATTCTCGTATCTCCTATTACTTCCTTGGCTCCTCCTAAATGATCGCTCACTATTCTCCATCTTTGGGATTCCTGACATGACCTTGACCCAGCTTCCTGGAACTGCCTGATGATCCCAGAAGGGATCTAGATACCAGCCCAGCTCTCCTTGCAAAGGAGAGAGTTTGAGGAGTGTGCCTGCAGGAGGGGAGAGGGCCCACGGCTGATGACAGAGACCTGACAAGACTCTTGATGTCACCTCACTGCCAGCTGCCCTTTCTCATTCCAGCCCTGCAGGGACAGGTGGACTCACTTGGCTGGCCGTACAAAGCCGGAGTGGTGATGAGGATGAGGAGAAAGAGGGCAGCCACAGAGAACTTCATCCTCTCCGGGGGACCCTTTAGCTTCAGGGGAGGCTGGTTGTCCACTCTGACTTCACAGCTGCTCTCTGTACTCTGACCACTTCAGAGTGGGTGGAGGAGAGAAGAGGTGCCTCCCTCTGTTTGCCAAAAGGAAGGGTGGGGCTTGGCGCAGAGTTGAATTAATAAGTTTTTTTTTTAATGTTTATCTATTTTTGAGAGAGAGAGAGAGAGAGAGAGCAGGGGAGGAGTGGAGAGAGGAGGGGGCAGAGAATCCCAAACAGGCTCTGCACTGATAGCCATGAGCCTAATGGCCCCCCCGCCCCCCCTCAAATTCATGAATCGAGATCATGATCTGAACAAAAGTCAGACCTTCAACCAATCTGAGCCACCCAGGTGCCCTGAATTAATAAGATTTAAATTCACCAGGAGAGGAGTAGAGGAAGGGAACATGTGGTTCACGTGTGCTGTGTGTCAGCCACCTTATATAGGCGCTGTTTGACTTAATTCTCACCATAGTGAAGCGGAGATTATTATTCCATTTTATAAATGAGGCCACTTGAGGCTTAGAGAAGTTAAATTCTCCCAGGTCACAGAGATGAGAGGCAGTTCTGCAAACCAGATCCGTGTGATTTCACCACATTACCTGCCACCATCTCTATTTTGGGGAAAGGGGGAGGAAAGGGGGTGGAACCACCCCAGTACCCTCAGGTGATCGGTCTTTGGGAGGGTGAAAATAAAGCAGGATTAGAGAGATCACAGACTGGAGCGAGGATAGGGTTTAGGCCTCTGAAAAGGATGCCTCCCATCCCCAGTCTAACGACACATGGCTCAACTCACACCTTTTCCCGTCACAGATTGTGTTAGTAATACTGAGAAAAAACAATGTGCGATCCTTGAGTCCTCATTTATTGCTGAGGTCTTTGGCTTATTCGTTAATGTTCTTTTATCTCTTTGGACCTTGGACTCTGAACCACCTTTAGATCTAGTTGGCCAGCCCTCCTGCTTGCCTGCGATATGGGTTTATCCAACCGGCTACCGCGGCCAATCACGGCATGCAGAGGGCGCTCCAACCCCACGCACGTGATAATCTCTTAGGTGTTTCTGAGCTTCTCGGCCAGGGGCCTTGACTAGGGCTGACCTGCCCCTCCGCGTCTTCTCTCTTCAGACTGCCTCAGGACCCCATTCCAGGGATTGAAGGTAGAATTCCGAGAAGACATGGAAGATATAGGGGATTTTGGCAGGCGCTTTAGAGGCATAGTGGGGTGCGTTTCAGTAAATGAAAGTAGACTGAAGCAGGGGCGTATGAAATCCTTATGGGGCTTGCTGTTTTGCATGACTGCTCATGAATAGGGAAAAACTATATAATGCATTTCGTCCTGGTGGGTTCAAGGCAGTGGTGGTGACACTATGGCTTTTTAGGACGGTAGTATGTATGTATTTGGGTACCCCCTTGACCATTGTTTTTGGAGGTGAGGAGGTCTGAGGAAGCCTGGTTGTACCTTTAGCATATAAGTATCTTCTTGGCCCTGGTGTGTGGAAGATGGTGGCCTGGGAAGAGTGGGCACTGTACCTACACTGGCCATGCTCTTACTCTGAGGAAGAGGATCTCCTCCTTGAACCCCGAAGATGGGTCTGAGAGCTTTTGGGGGCAGCTGGGTATTATTCATGGAGCATAGCATCCTCTTGATTCCTGTATCTTTCTATCCAGCCATCAGTCCATCCATTTCCTGAGTACCTGGTATGGGCCAGGCTTTCTGTTAGGCCTTGGTGGAGGACACAAAAATGGGCATAACAATATAGTACAACCTGATGTATGCAAGTGGAGGGGGAAGGGTTGGATAAAATCATTCTTATCCCAGATAGCTGGGAACAAGGGCCTTGGGAGCAGCACAGAACAAAGGACTTTGAAATTTGGCTGCTACGAAGACTTTATGAAGATTTACCTGCAAAATCAGGTGATAATTCTTAGCATTACACTTGTGTAGCTTATATAAATAAGATAATACACTCAGACTGTTTAGCAGACTGCTTGAAAGGTAGAAAGTGGTAAGGCAATGGTATCTGTTATCATCATGATGATTATTATGTAAAGGTGGCCTTAGCTTCCCGCCACCCCCATCACAGGCCTGACCTGTTTTTTTTGCATCTAGGGCTGACCACATTTCTGTAGAGCAAAGCCTGATGCCAAGAGTGCCACCCAGCTGGGCTCCAAAGAGTAGATCTGGTAGAAATGAATGAGGACAGGGAGGGCATAAATTCTAGGTCTTTAATTCAAGGCAGGACAGCTCCCAGAAGGTGTCGGGCTGAGCATTGGGACTGAGAGGGGGGCCTTGGCCTCTTCTTCAGATGGCCAGCTCATTTCTCCTCCAGGTCCTTGATGTAGTCCTGGACCCAGACGTCATTGGGGTTGGCGCATATGGAATGGCCCTTTTTGGTGATGAAGCTATGGAGCGAAAGGGAGAAGGGTTACAGACTCAGGCACCAAGCAGTGAAGTGTGAGCTGGTCAGCCTCCCAGATTCCTCACCCATCTAGGCTGTTTCTCCTTTCTTTGTCAGAGGCAGCTCAAGACCAGTCTCCTCTCTGAGACATGCTCTCCAGCCCCTCGGGGACCCTGGACCCATCTCCATGCTTCTCCTGCCCCTGGAAGTGCCCTCCTGCCTTCCCTTCCCCTCCCCTGATGCCTCCCCATGCATGGGCTCAGCTTCCTCCTGGTTCCCCAGAGGCTCAGCCAGGCCAGAAAGCCCCCAGGTTTCCCCTCCGCTGCCTGTCACTGCACCTGAGAAGTGCTCTGGGGAGTCCCCACTCCAGTTCCTCCCTATCCCCCAGGGCTTGCAAGCTTCCTGTCCCCTGGTATATGGTGTGTGAGTGCCACCTACACCACTCCGGGCCTGGAGCACTGGCTGCTGGTCTCATAATAACCCGTGATCCGATGACGTGCGATTGCCTGGGCAATGTAGTTGAAGCAGCACTCGGCCGGGTGGTAAGGTCCTCCTGAGGAGAGAGCAGGGAAGGAAGTGGACACTGAGTTCTCTGCTAAAGGCCAGAGCTGCTGGCTGCTTCTGCACTATAGAGGGTGGAAGAGGGAAAGGAGGAGGAGGTGGCCTCACAGAATTTGGAGGGAGGGTTGTGCAGAGACTTGGTCCTCCGGCTCCTCTTTCCCTCCTCCTGCATCCACAATCACCCTCCTTCCTGTTCTTCAACCTCTCCTAGAAAGACTGGCTGATGACCTTCAACTCCAGATTGAAGGTTAGCAAAGCCCAAATCTTCTCAGTGAGTACACACCATCCCTGTGGGGCAGGCTCGCACAGGTGTTCCAAAGAGGAGGGATATTCGGAAGAAATGCCAATAGAGACAGGGACACACGCCAGCTGGGAGTGCAGACCCAGCCCTTCCCAATCTGGGAGATTGGGAAAATGGGGTTTTGCCTGTGTCCCAATTAAACCCCTGTCCTGCAAAGAAGGAAGCCAACACCAAGGCCCAAGGACACCAAGGGAGTCAGGATACCCAGGTCCCAACCTCTCTTGCCTTTGCTGGCCATATGCCCATGGTAACTTTGTTCCCCTCTCTGTTTCCTCCTCTGTCAATGAGCCTGTTGGGCTGGGTTGGTGGTTTTTACACTGAGTTTCTGGGGGTCTTGGGGCTTTGGGGACTATTTCAGAGGTACTGATGCATTTGGGACTAGAGTTTTAGAGATAGTATCCCATTCAGCCCTTTTTTGCTGTGTCTGAGTAATCTTTTGCTGGAAGAAAGGTTCCCTGGTCTAAAAAATGTTAGACATCACTGGATTAGGTGAACTTTTCAGTTACTTTCTGATTTCTAAAATTTCATGGCTCTTACAGCAGGTGCAAGAGAGTGACTGGAAATAATCCGTTCCTTCAAGCTTCAATTATGGAGGTAGCAGGAAGGTTACTTCAGAACGAGGGCCCTGGAGAAACAAGTAGGCACTGCAGTCATGGAGTGGAGTGTTGGGGGTGTGCATGTTATGTGCTCAGCCTGGACAGAACCCTGTGTGTGTTGGCAGTGGCCTCTGAGGTTGCAGAGGGGCAGCTGGATGCTTGGGTGGGAAGGGAACAGCTGGGTCTTTTATCCAGTTCCATTCCAGGTAGCATCCTATGTCTCCAAAGAATGGAATAAGGGGTCCACTGGTTCCTGGGACCAGTCTCAACCTATTCCTCTGAGAGGAATCTTCTCAGAGAGGCAAGTCGAACTGTCCAGATTACCACTAACTTTAGACTGGCTTTATTTCAACAACCCCCTCTGTTTCCTCCCAGTTTCTGAGAAGAAGCTGAGGTAAAGATGAAGGGTGAGGCATGGTTTTGGTTGTGTGTAAAGGCAGCTCATCCTAAGAAATAAGCTGGAAAAAGGTGACCGAGGTGAGACCCCCCCACTGTTGTGGTCGCCCTCAGCCCATACCTAAGCAAGGCCACACCTTTGGGTAGGGCTGACCCTGGAAGCCGGCAGCCCCAATCTCAGAAGGCAAGCAGACAAATGGCTCCTCTGTATCCCTGGGGATAATGTCCCCCAAATAAGGTGGGCTACTCTTACTTAATGGCAAAGAGAGATGAACTGAGGGAGTGGAGAGGCAGGTTCACTCCATGGCCTTGGCAGGAGGGGGGACTAGTCCCGGGAGAGTGAGGACAAAACCAATTGCAGAAGATCCCAGACCTCCTCCTTGTCTCTCCAGCAACTTTACTCCTGCTTCTTTCCTCACAGGGGCAAGGATGGAAGGAAGACAAGGTATTGCACTCACGTGAAGAGGATTTAGCCGTGGACACCAGGGCACCGGTGATGAGGAGGAGGAAGAGGGAGATGGCAGCCATGGAGACTTTCATCCTCCTGGGTTGAGGGAGCTGCTGCAGGAGGAGAACTTGCCTGGTAGGGGCTTCTGAAGCTCCTGGGCTGAGGTGGTGGTAAGAAATGACCTTCAAGGCAAAGTATTTCTTACAATAAGGGAACCAAGATTACAAAGGGAAGTAGGAAGCAGTGATGCCTCAGCAATTTCATATCCTGAACATTTGTTGAGGGTGGAGTGAGGGAAGCATGGAGAGCCAAGATTTCAGGGAGGAAATTGCCTTCTATTCCCAGTGGCAATACATTTAACTCCTTTGATATAAGCCCTTCCTTTGGTATAGGCTACAGCACAGGGCCTGGGGGTACTGTTGCGCACTTAGTTCAAGATCTAAAGGCTGGGATGTGGCCTGTGACCATTTGGGGAGGTTCAGAATCTGTTTGTCTGGAGATCAGAGGTGATTTAGGGTACCAGGATGAGGTCAGGAGCTCCCCATGTCCAGTCTCACTCATCTGGACTAGGAACTCCTCACTTAAACATTTAACCAGAACCTCCAGCTCCCAGACTCATTGCTACCCTCTCACCGTACCCTGGGGTGAGGAAACACTGTGATGCTCCGTAGATAATTTATTTAACAAACATTACATAACAGCTACACACAGCAGCCACTGTCCCAAATGTTTTATGAATAATAGCCCATTTTATCTTAAATAAGCAATGGAGGAAACTGAGGCACAGCATAAGTAACTTGCCCAAGCTTTGACAGTTGATAAGTGGAATCTGGGTTCAGACCCAGGTAGTCTGGTTCCCAAGTCTGTGTTCTTAACCACTATGCTGTGGAGAAACCTGGGGACCCCAACTGAGCTGTCTCTGAAAGTGACCTGGCTTTTCTACAAAGCCTCTAGTCTTAGCTCTTTCTGATCTCGGGTGTATCCCTTTAGGACCTTCTCCTGGCTTCTGACTTTTGTCACAGAGAAGCTTGATGAGTACCTAGAAAATGCTGTGTTCAGGGATGGCCAGTAGGCTTCACTGATTAGCAGTGGGCTGGAGTTCTGCGTTGCATAGTATTCCAAGGCCGTGTCCACACACCTCAGAAGAAGTGCTGTGACTAACACATGCAGCTCATGTGCTATGTACTTGCCATCCTTAGATTGGTCTAAACTGGCCATTTACTGAGGAGGAATTCAGGCTCAAGAAAGGGCCAGGGACTTGCTCATATTTATAGGATGAGCGGGGTGCAGAATAGATCCACCTCTGCAGACTCAGTCCAATGGCCTTTACCATATTCAGCTTAGGGGCCATTTTGCTTACTGTTGCATTTAGAAGGCTGTTTACATCTCCTCTCCTTTCCTGGACTCATCAGGGCAGGGAACATCTGTTATTTATCTTTGCCCATTCATAAAGAGCCTAACACAATTTGTAAATACATGTTTTAGAAGAACCATGAATAAAGTACTTGAGCTGGTCTAAGTATGTGCATCTCACAGGAAATGGCTGAATTCTCATGCTGAGGTGCCAAGACAGCCATTTATTAGACATGTTCTGTATTTGTTATCATCAATAACAAAACTATTTAAACTCTTCAAATCAAACAATCTAAGGAAATAAGTTGTTTCTGGGGAGAATATGAGTTGGAAGGAAACAGTGTTTACTTTGTTTTCATGGCGACTTAGCCCACTTGCCAAGTTGTTGCTAGGAACCTTACAGGAAATCTCTTGATTTTTCAAGCAGTTATTAAGTTCCTACCTACATTAGTCTGTATATACTAATTGCTAATAAATAACCCCTAAATCTCAGGGGATTAATTAAATGAAGGTTTATTTCTTGCTCATGTCACAGTCCAATGTGTATGAGCAGTGGAATGAGGGTATGTGTGTTGGAGAAAGCTGTTTCTATTTATGCATGTATTCAGGGACTAAAGCTTCTTCTGTCTGTAATTTCCCCAAGTTTCAACAATAGGTCTCTAATTTTGCTACCATAGTGGAAAGCAGAAGAATTGGGAGGTTTTTATGTAACAGTTGTGGGAATGATATAAATTGCTTTCACTTATACTCCATGGCCAGAATGAAGTCACCTGGCTCCAATTTAATGACAAAAGTATGGAAAAAATATATCATCTGTGTGTCCAGGAGGACAGTGGGATGGGTTTCATGACTGCATCACTTCTTTGCCACAATATCAAATTCTAGGTACTGGGCTATACTTGCAGTGTGGGAATGAAGATGACCCTGACCTCAGAGGAGTCATAGCTTAAAGAGGGACTCAAAAAAGTAAATGAAAACTGAAATGCAGTGGGATGAATGTAACTTGGTAGCAACATAGAGGTCCTAAATGTTCTGTTGCCCACTGGTAAGTATGCAGTACCTGTTTAAAAAATATTGAAAATAGTTCCCAAAGCAAGACATATACATTGATTTAAAAAATCAAATAATCCAGAAAGGTGTGTGGAACATAAATTCTCTGAGTTCTTGCTTGTCTGAAGAAGTCATTATTCATCCCTCATACTTGATTGATATTTTTTTGCTGGGTATAGAATTCTACACTGAGAGTATGAGAATTTTTTCTGGAGTGGAACTTTATTTGTGGTGACCTGATTTTTCCTCTCTCTAGATTTTTTTTAGGTTAATAGTCTTTTTACTGGAAAAAAAAAGACTAGCATTTATAATTTGGAATGGACGTAAATTGTAATTTCTTGAACAGCAGTGATGATGATTGTGCTGAAGTCTATAGCCACAGCCCACTTTGCTGGCTCCAAATCATGGTTCAAAAGATTTCAAAAACAGAGTCCAAAGGTGCTTCCCTGGTAAAGGTTTCTTTTAAAAATTTGTGTGAATGGTGACAGCCTGACACCCATTTTGCTCTAGCACAATGTGGTCAATACTAAAGCAACACATGCAGCATGTCACCAGGATGTGTTTCATCATCACCATGGGTCAGGGCCCATGGAAGGACAAGAGGGCCATCCTACTAAGTGGGGCTATGTCTAGACAGTTTATCCTTCACCCATATTTCTGCACAGCATCCTGAAGTGAACCAATTTTAAATGTTTGTTTTCAGTGAACCAGCTATGACAATTTATACTAACATATTGAACTAGAACTTATTTGAATAGATTTATAAATTTTCCTTCCTTCCTTCCTTCCTTCTTTCTTTCTTTCTTTCTTTCTTTCTTTCTTTCTTTCTTTCTTTCCTTCCTTCCTTCCTTCCTTCCTTCCTTCCTTCCTTCCTTCCTTCTTCCCTCCCACTCTCCTTTCCCTTAACTTAGGCTTCCTGTTCAGCATGGAGCCCAATTCAGGGCTTGAACTCATGGCCCTAAGATCAGGACCTGAGCTGAGATCCAGAGTTGGATGCCTAATTGACTGAACCACCCAGACACCCTCATTTTTCATTTTTAACACAAATGCCTGACTCTGCTCAGTTGTCAAGCAGCATGTATGAAAAACTGGTCAACCCAATGTATTAATCATTAACAAATGGAACTGCAAGGGCTCCTCCAAGTACTTTCATATTGTTAAGGTAGTACAAGTATTTATATTGTAAAACTGATGGGTAGATTGATCTTCAAAGGACAGGACCACCAACCAATACATGCAGATTTTGTGTGTGTGGACAGAAGGTACCTTTGATATTCAGTTTTGCTGTATGGAAACAGAACAAATTAATTAAATTTTTTTTTTTTTTTTTGGCAAGAGGTAAGTAAAAGATTCATTTTCTTCTAGAGGGGGAAAAGAAGTTGAAAGTAGGTCTTCATTTGCAGTCCTCATCTGTATAAATTATTTATTTATTTATTTATTTATATATTTTTAATGTTTATTCTTGAGAGAGAGTGCAAGTAGGGGAGGGGCAGAGAGGGGAACAGAGGATCAGATACTGGGTTCTGTGCTGAAAGCAGAGTCCAATGCAGAGCTTGAACCCACGAACTGTGAGATTGTGACCTGAGGCGAAGTTGGATGCTTAACCGACTGAGCCACCCAGGCACCCTTTTTATTTTTTTATTTTATAGAGAGGGTGCAAGTGGGGGAGAGAGGCAGAGGGAGAGAATCTTAAGCAGGCTCCATACTTAGCATGGAGCCCAACTCGGGGCTCAATCCCAAGACTCTGGGATCATGACCTGAGCCAAAAACAAAGTCAGATGCTCAACCAACTGAGCTGCCCAGGTGCCCCGTACAAAATCTTCATAGTTGTTTGTCCATCTCCATCAGTATATGGCTCTCTGATCATTTCACTGAATTCTTCATCTGTTAGTGTTTCTCTTAAGTTTGTCATGACATGACATAGTTCTGCCACACTGCTGTAACTATTGGCATCCTTGTCAAAGACTCAGAATACCTCATGAATTTCTTCTTTACTGTATGTATCTTTCATTTCTAACCATCAGAGTAAAAAATCCTGGGAAGTCAAGGGTGCTGTTACCATCAGCATCCATCTCATTGATCATATCCTGCAATTTGGGTTCTGTTGCGCTCTGACCCAATGACCTCATGGTGGTTCTAATTTCCTTTGTTGTGATGATGCCATCACCGTCTTTGTCAAATAGGGAGAAAGCTTCCTTGAACTCAGCAATCTGTTCTTTGATCAGCTGACCAACCATGGTGAGAGCGAAGGGTGGAAGAGCAGAGGGAGCCAGGGTGGCTGCCCCAGTGCAGGGGCTCTGACAGCAGGGGACGCCCCACTGCTGCTGCTAAGGTGTGGTGTGCACTCAATACTGAGTAAACCGGCTGTGCCTGTGAGGCTGCCAGCACCACTGCCCCTCTCTCTAGGAGATTTTAGGATTTCTTATTTATCCTTTTTTTTTTTTAATTTTATTACTTTTTGGCACAAGAAGATGATCCAGGCTCATCTTATACTTTGCCCTAGCTCTGGGAACCTGCCATTTCTCCAATGAGCCCTGGATCCCATTAGTGAAGGATGGTTTTGAAAACCCAGGATCTGGGTGCTTACAGTGCTCATTGCTATGGGAAGGGCATTACTTTTAGGTCTGAGCTCTTAGTGGACAAACTAGGAAATATATTGAAGTATATATGTGTAAATGTGTGTATAAACTTGTATCTATTTCTATTATATCAATTTCACACATTTGTAGCAATTTCTACGTCATTGGTCTAGGTAAATGAAAAGCCAAAAATTTATACCAATACATTCAATTCCAAGTCAACACACAGGGTTTATTTTAATCTTCCCTTTTTAAGTTTCTCTCCCTACTTTAGTAGTGAGAAATCTGGCTCCCATTAACCTATGTTTACCTTGAACTGTCCCCTGTATGTAACAAATCTTCTGGCCATACTGGCCGTGTCTTTTGTCCTGGTCATATTGGCCTCAAGCATGTGGGTCATGCCCTCTGCCCCTGCCCTAACTGAGTCCTCAGGTGAGCCCCCTAGTTCACACTAAGAGAATGAATACATGAAGAAAAAAAGAGAGAGAGAGAAAAGGGAATGAGCTATATATTACTTCTAAAATTTACACTGTGGTTCTAAAAGTAAAATAGTAAAAATATAGATTTTCCATTTGCTATTTTATGCCTTGATGATTTCTATGCAGCTTTATTAAGTTTTTTTCAACTTTTAAGCACATTTTTTCTAGCTGCTATGCACAACTCCTAAGGTTTTTACTTTAAAAAATTCAACATTGGCTGTCAGACTTTTTTTTTAGCCATGTTTAAACTTTCCCCAGTTGTATATTTCTTAAAAAAATTTTTTTAGAGGCGCCTGGGTGGGTCAGGCGGTTAAGTGTCTGACTTCAGCTCAGGTTATGATCTCGCGGCTTGTGAGTTCCAGCCCTGCATCAGGCTCTGTGCTGACAGCTCAGAGCCTGGAGCCTGCTTCAGATTCTGTGTCTCCTTCTCTCTCTACCCCTCCCATGATCATGCTCTGTCTCTCTCTGTCTCTCAGTAATAAATAAATGTTAAAAAAAATTAAAAAAATTTAACGTTTATTTATATTTTATTTTATTTTTTAATTTTTTTCAACGTTTATTTATTTTTGGGACAGAGAGAGACAGAACATGAACGGGGGAGGAGCAGAGAGAGAGGGAGACACAGAATCGGAAACAGGCTCCAGGCTCTGAGCCATCAGCCCAGAGCCTGATGCGGGGCTCGAACTCACGGACCGGGAGATCGTGACCTGGCTGAAGTCGGACGCTTAACCGACTGCGCCACCCAGGCGCCCCCGTTTATTTATATTTTAGAGAGACAGAGCACCAGTGGCAGGTGGGGGGGGGGGGCAGAGCAAGAGGGAGACACAGAACATGAAGCAGGCTCCAAGTTCTTAGCACAGAGCCTGATGTGGGGCTCGAACTCACAGACCGCAAGATCATGACCAGAGCCGAAGTTGGATGCTTAACTGACTGAGCCACCCAGGTGCCCCTACTTGTTTTATAATTAGACAGCTCTGATGAGTTTCATCATAAAAAAAAAATCAAATATCGACACAAGAACTGGCCCATTTTGTTGTTTGTTCTTTTTTTTTTTAAGCTTATTTATTTATTTTGAGAGGGAGAGGCAGATAGGGAGAGAGAATTCCAAGCAGGCTCCAAGATGTCAGCACAAAGCCTGATGCGGGGCTTGATCTCATGAAACCGTGAGATCATGACCTGAGTGGAAATCAGCAGTTGGACGCTTAACCGACTGGGCCACCCAGGTGTCCCTGTTGTTAGGTCTTGAGAAGACCATAAAGATTTATTTTTTCAACTCTTTGAAATTATTTTTTGATTACTAACAAAACATGTACTTTTTATAAAAGTTGCAAACAGTGCTCAAGTGACAAAGTCAGAAGTGAGAATTCTTCTTCAAATTCCCATTCCTCCCTGTAGCATCAGGATTACCTGGGAACTTGTTAGAAACACTGATTTGGGGGTGGGGCATTCCATCCTCCTGAATTAGAATTTCTGGGAATAGGATAAGGAAACTGTTTTAACAAGCCCTCCAGATTATTATTTTGCATGCTAAAGTTTCAGAAGGCCTGATGTGTAGTATAGCTTTGTAACTGGTGTGCTTATACAGTTGACCCTTGAACAACGTGAATTTGAACTGTGCAGATCTACTTACATGTGGGTTTTTTTTTTGGTACTGTACATATTATACATTAAATACGGTTCGGTACTGTACATATTTATTATTTCTTATGATTTTTTTAAACAACATTTTCTCTAGCTTACTTTATTATAAGAATACAGTATATGATACATATAACAAACAAAATATGTGTGAATCAACAGTTTATGTTCTCAGTCAGGCTTCGGGTCAGCAGTAGGCTATTGGTAGGAAAGTTTTGTAGAGTCAGAAGTTATACTTGGGTGTTTGACTGCATGGAGGTCAGTGTCTCAAGACCTGCACTGTTCAAAGCGTCAGCCTTTGGGCTGCCTGTATGGGGCCTGAGGAGGTCTGAGCCCCAGGCTCGTTGCTCCCAATATCAACAGCCTCATCATTTTAATCCAGTGTTGCATAAAGCTCGGAGATTTAGTGATGATGAATTATATATATGATTCTTGCACACAGATGTCATTGTTTATTCTTATTTTCAATCTTCTCTATATACTGAAATATTTTTGAAGGGCAGGAATCTAGCTTGTTTTGTTCTCGTGGTTTTCCTGATGACTACCACAACGTCGAACATGAAGTAGCCACTCAGTCATTGTTTGAGTGACAATAAACATCTGTTTCAGGAATCCAGAGAAAAGGAGATGGGTGCTCTGGTTGGGATAGTGAGGGAGGGTTTTATGGTGACATCTACACTGAACCTTGCAGGCTGCACTGAGTTTAGCTGGGAAGAGTTGAGAGGAGGGGCAGAGGTGCCACAAGAAAGCAAGGAAGCAAAAAAGGAACATGCTGTTTTTGAGGACTTGTGAAAATAGAGTATGCGAGTTTTATGTAATTGGCCTAGACATAGCATGCCATCGTCCCCTCCAAGACCCCAAAGACCAGAATGACCAGATGCTCGGTTAGAAAGGAACATCTCAGTGTCTATCCCTCATTTCTGTTCAGCTGCCATTGTCATGACCCAAAGCCTTGACTAGGAGACACTTGGTCCTCTGCCATCTGTACTGCTCTGTGGGTCTATGCTCTCCATTTCGTTCTACTGAGCTAACGACTTGGCCAGCTAGAGAACCCGATGACATCACACACACTCCTTCTGGGTGTAGCACAGTTTCAACCCAACAACTTTTTGAGATTTTTCAATGAGGATTCACTGAAGCCAAAAAGTTGCTGTTGTGATCATTCAGTCATTGATTCTAGGGCTCAGTGGGCTGGTGTTAACTCAAAGGTGCTGAATCCAAACAGAATACAGTGAAGTGAAGAGAGCAACAGGAGAGATCATAAATGAGTCAAAATATAAGCCGGAACCCTGAGCATCTGTGTTTGACTCTTCCACCTCCCCAAGTCCCATGGAAATGGCAGAAGAAATATGAAAATGAAAATAAGTTTGTAGTAGCAAAGGAAATCAGAAAAGGTAACATCAGCTGACCGTAAGAGGAGACATTTCTGTTCTATATAAAGGACATGTGTCAGCTTGATGGCAAAATAAGGAGGCTGAAAAACTTGTTTCATCATACAGGTGAAGGAGATCATTGACAGAACATCTTCTCAGTGGCACCCTAGGTAACACAAACAGCAGAGTCAGTGGATGTTGGGAAAAGAAACTACGACTTTGCCAGTCCCCGTTTCAGGACAGATGGGTGTGGGATTTGCCCCAGTATAAAGCTACAAGTACAGTTCTCTAAGTAAACAAGGATATCTGCTTTGGGAGTCTTCCAGAGAGGACGATGGGCCCAAGAGAGAACTGGGCAGTACCCAGGACAACCTCTGGTCAAAGACAAGAAAGAAGTCCCACTGCCCCACCCCCTAGAAACAAAGCTCTCTGACAACCTCAGTGAAAGCCTGACCAGTCCCACTTCCTCCTCACCCACCCGAACCAAGGCCCCCCATCATCGGAATCTGCATTAACAACCAGGGAACTAGGGATTTCCACTTAGGTTGAGAAAAGAGAAAGGCATCCCTGAAGGTGTGAAATTTACCAAGGCACAGGTCCACCAACTAACCTGCCTGCCTTTCTTCCTGCAGCTCCTAAAATGGTACCTTGAAGTGAGGTCCTTCCTAGGACCACCTGCATAAGAATCACCTGGAATGCTTGGTCAAATTGGGTACATCTGTGCCCTACCTCTTATTCTCCAGTCGTCTTCTGTCCACCCCTACTCCCAAATGATGGAGTAAAAGAAACTTTTCTACACTGAAGTCAAACCTTTAAAATGAGCTATTTTAGCAGGGAGGATAAGGAAAGACATAGTGTGAATGTGTATTTGATTGCTTTAGAGTGATAATAACTCCCAGCTTTAATCATTATCTCAGGGGCACCTGGGTGGCTCAGTCAGTTAAGCATCTGACTCTTGGTTTCAGCTCAGGTCATGATCTCATAGTTTATCAGTACGAGTCCCGCATCGGGCTCTGCAGCAACAGTGTGGAGGCTGCTTGGAATTCTCTGTCTTCCTCTCTCTCTGCCCTTCACATGCTTGCTCTCTCTCTCTCTCAGAAAAATAAATAAACTTAAAAAAATCATTGTCTCAGGTTTCTTCTTCTAATAGTGTTTATTATTACAAAGGATATTTGGTTATCGATTAGTTTTTTTTCCCTATAGCTTTTTATGGCAAATCACCCAAAAAGTAAGCATAGGTTTTAAACTTTTTTGGAATCAAAAACTGTTTTGTTGTTGTTTAGAATTCAGTGTTTTCTTCTGAATTTTGAGACAGTTGACCTAGATTTACTAATTACAAATATAAACATATATGCTTTAATGGATATGAATGTAAAATTGATATTCACTCCAACTTTGAATGTTTGTCTTAATGTCCTTTACCTTTAAAGAGGAAATCTTTTAGGAAGTTATATCCACTGAGAGAAAACATCCAAAATGTAGAAATAAGGCAGGAAAAGGATGACTGCAGACAGCTCCTCAAATGTCATTTGGAACATTGTCCAAAAGGCCCACCCCAGGGTTCCTAAATCTGCAGGGTGAATGTCCTCTTGAGTGATGTTCTACTTACTATTGACAGGGCCCCAGACTTTGTGAAATTACATTAACATGCAAATATTTATCTAGCACAGATGTAAATGATTTTTGTCTAGTAGATAAGATAATCCCCCAAATCACAGTTGTATTGTCTTACAGGATATTACCCTGTTTTTCCCTGACTTAACATTTTAGAATGCCATCCCCAGTTAATGATATAAGTCTCTGTTCCACAGATGACCTTTGGCTCCATTTTATGGTTCCCTCATTAAATAGGTTAAGTACATTTTGGGCACATATTCAATCTAAGTTTGAATGAGTTTGAATGTTTTTAGCTTTTAAAAAATTCTCTTATGTTTCATTTCAAAAAAGAACGCAGAATCCAGTTTTCAGCAATTCCTATAGTTTGTTTTTCCTCTTAAAGTTCAAGGAAAGCTACATTGGATACTCTTTATTAACGCATTGCTTTTTATAACCAGAGCAGAAAGAACAGTAATGGTTGCTTTTTAAAAAAATAGGCCAAGAAAATCCCAGGAGGTAGTTGGGACAGGAGAAGTGGAAATAGGGGTGGCTGGCACCTCGTCTCCCTTCTCCTCAAGCAAGCTTCCTTTTTCTCAGGTCTGTATCATTAGTTCGACTTCAGGGACCTCACGCAATTCTGAACTCCCAAATCAAAGGGGTTGGCACAGACACGCTGCCCCTTCTTGGTGAGGAAGCTGGGGAGCAAGGTGGAGAAAAATTACAAACTAAGGGGGGTTCAGCAAATAGGGATGGGGAGCTCCATCCTCCCTGGCCCTGGGATCCCTCACTCAGCCCAGCCTGTCCTTTTCTTTCTCTGCTGCAGGGGCTCAGGGCACTTCCTCTCTGAGACCCTGCGTCTGCTGAGGTGCCTTAGTGACTCATGGGAGTCTCCTTGGGCAGCCTTTCTTCTGTTCTCTCCTTCTGTCTCCAGCCTCCCTCTTCAGGAACATCTCATACCTGATGCCCTGCAGGATCCTAATTAGGACACGTGCCTATCATGACCTGGCAGGATCCATAGGGTGGGTAGGACTTCTCTAGATACCTGTCCATCAGGCCCTCCCCTCCCAAGACATGGCTGGTGAGCTTGGTGCTTACATGACACCTGGCTGGGAGCACCCGCTGCTTGTTTCATAGTAATCTTCCATGAATCCACATCGGATTTTCCGTGGAGTGTACTGGGTGCAGCAGTCAGAGGGACGGTGAAAGCCTGCAGCAAGGGGAAAGGGTCATTTAGGGACTGGGTCTCTTTTTGAGGAAGACTAGATCCTTTTCCCCTTTCCTCCAAAGTCCTGGGGAAGGTGAGAAGGCACAGGACTTCAAAGGGAACCTTCTCTTCCTCGGCCAGCACTTGCTTCCCTCTCCTCGGGGCTGAGCTATGTGTCTGGGGGCACCCAGGCAGGGCCACAGCAGGGCCATGATCATTTCTGAAAGAAGAGGAAACTTCTGATGCCTGCAGGAGGCATTAGAGAGCACCTGCTGTCCCAGGGGATCCAACTCAGGAGACAGCTGGGCGGAATAGAGGTCACCCCTAAAATTCTATCCCGATCTTCCTTGGGATGTTCGCCACCTTCAGGATCTTTCCCCCCTTTCCCCCAACCCCCACCTCATAAATGAGGTGTTTTGAAGCCACCGGGCAGACCTGTGCAGCTGCTGCTTTTAAACATAAGCTATAATATAACATATACTTTTACCTTGCAGATGTATCGAGGTTTCATGCGGACGTATTGCCACCACGGGTTCTATTTGGGAGAAACAAGGGAAGAGAAGTCACAGAGGCAGCATTGCCTCAGTATCTCCACCAGTCTCATTCCTCAGCCCCATCCCCTGGTAGGGAGGTGATGATGCTGGACCACTGGACACTGTCTGGGTTCTAGGTCTTCCTCAGGGCCCATTGTCTCTCTTAGGGCCCTGAGATGTGTCAGGAAACTCTTGAAATTGTTTGGGATGTGAAATCATCCTGTGGACTTTGAAATACAAAAAGCAAACCGAGGGGCTCCTGGGTGGCTCAGTCAGTTAAGCGGCCGACTTCGGCTCAGGTCATGATCTCGCCGTCTGTGAGTTCGAGCCCCGCATCGGGCTCTGGGCTGATGGCTCAGAGCCTGGAGCCTGTTTCACATTCTGTGTCTCCCTCTCTCTGACCCTCCCCCGTTCATGCTCTGTCTCTCTCTGTCTCAAAAATAAGTAAACGTTAAAAAAATTTTCAAAAAGCAAACCGTAAATCCCAAATGAATAAATCAGTTGAATTAGCTACATAATGTGATACAGCCCACAATACTTTCTGTACATTTCCAGAATCCACAGGGCTCAGGAAACAGACACATTTTTTTATTAACTGATTTGGTGGCACAGTGCCACCCAGGGTGAAGAGAAGCTATTTATAATCTTTATTTATTCCATTAGCATAAATATTTGTATGTGTTTGCTGCAAAAGTACTACTATGTTTGAAGTACACTTCCCCAGCTCTGCCAGGGATGTTAAATAATGCCCAGGTATATGTTGCCTTTTAAAAAATGATACTTATTGCATTGCAAATGTGAAATATACATAATAAACATTTATAATTTTAAGCATTTTTAAAAGTGCACAGTTCAGTGGCATTAAGCATATTCACATATTGTGCAACCATGACCGCAATCCATCCACAGAATGGTTTTCATCTTGCAAAACTGAAACTCCTTATTATGAAGCAATAACTCCCATTTTTCCTCCCCCTGAGCCCCAGGCCACTACCATTCTTTCTGTTCCTGAATTTGACTACTTTGAGTACCTCGTATGAGTGGAGTCATACAGTATTTGTCCTTTTGTGACTGGTATATCTCACTTAACATAATGTCTTCAATGTTCATCCATTTTTTAGCCTTTATAAGGCTGAATAATGTTTCGTTGTATGTATATACCCCATTAAAAAAATCTCTTCATTTGTTGACGGACACTTGGGCTGCTCTTACCTTTTGACTGTAATGAATAATGCTGTTATTAGCATGGGTTTACACATATCTCTTCATGTACCTGCTTCCAGTTCTTTTGGGTATAATTTCAGAGTGGGATTGCTACATCATATTCTATTACTACTTAACTTATTTTTATTTTAAAAGTTTATTTATTTTGAGTAGAGAGCATGTGAGCAGGTAGGTGCAGAGAGAGAGAGAGAGAGAGAGAGAGAGAGAGAGAGAGAGAAAGAGAGAGAGAGGGAGAGAAAGACCGAGAAAGAGAGAGAGAGACAGACAGACAATCCCAAGCAAGTTTCATGCTGTCAGTGCAGAGCCCGACTGGGGGCTCAATCTCATGAACCGTGAGATCATGACCTGAGCCAAAACCAACAATTGGATAGTCAACCAACTGAGCCACCCAGGTGCCCCTATATTACCTTTTTAAAAATGGAATAGTTCTGCATTCCAAAACACATCCAGCGCCAAAGCTTTTGATTAGGGATTGTGGACCTGCATTTTGCTAACTAGTCAAACCCAACCACACTTTTCGCTTATTTCTTATATAGTTACATATGAATTCTATTCAAGGAGGCATGCACTGAGGCATGCATGAATTCCATTTAAGGAGGTATACTTGATATGTTTGCTATGAGGTGTGTGGTGCTTGCAAAATAAAATCTTCAGTGGCCTTGTCTTTCCATAGCAGCCTCCTAACTAGCTCAGACCCTCATTCTACCACTTAATAGTTGTGTAATCTTGAGCAAGTTGTCTAAATTTCTTATGCCTCAGTTTTCTCAACTGTAAAATCAGAATGATGATAATAATATATGCAAAACTATACAAGTTGTCGATAGTCTACCCCACAGGGTTGTTAGGGGGATCTAATGTATTAAGTCCATAAGACACTTAGAACAGTGCCTGCTTGCATATAGGAAGCATTAGATAGTTATTTGTTAAATACATAGAATGGTTAGGTGACTTGGGTGAGTCACTTTCCTGGCTTGTCCCATTTCCTCTTCAAAATGATAGTTTTACACTAGATGGTATGTAATCCTTCTAACATTGTAGAATTCTATGCTTCTTTCTACAAATTTACAATTTTACTACACTTCTTTTGATTTAGCACTTAACCACCCTAGTTCAGCTAAGAGAAGGTATCAAATAATTCTGGTCATGAAAAGGGAGAGGAGTATTTCCCTTAGGGGGACCAGTCATTTGTACAGTTTTTCCCAGAGACCAAAGGCCGCAGAGGGAGGTTCACACCCTACTGCTGCTGCTTTTAAACAAGTGGCAAATTCACATCTGCGTCTGGGACAGGGAGCAGTCACAGGAGGACAAAGGTGTCCTTTTGTGTCTCCTCTCCAGATTGCAAGTTACTATGGAGCCTATCACCAGTGAGAAGGCTCACTGAACTCACCATGAAGGGCCCGGACCTGGGCTCCAAAGGCAGTAGCAACAATGAGGAAGGGGAGGGCAGCTGCGAAGACCTTCATTTTCCCAGTGGAAGGTGAAGCTGCTCTGGGGACTCCTGGCACTGTGCTCTCTGATTCCCTGGGATCCCAGTTCTGCTCTTGTATTTATAAGAGAGGAGGATCAGGAAGTCACAGGGCAGAGGGTCAGAATTCTATTCTTTGGTTATACAATAGGCAACATGCTATTTCTGAAAAACGGAACAAGGCTGCGAATGCAACAGGAAGTAGAGGGCAAAGGTGCCTTCATGCTTTCCCAACTGCCCAGTGGATACAGGCACAGAGAGTGACTATTTCATGAAGGACTCTTCCTCCAGGAAATTCATTTCATCCTTGATGTTGCAGTGTTTTCCTCAGGAGTTAAGTACCTTCAAGTGCACAAAGAGTTGGTAAAACTGGTCATGAGATTCCTTATGCAGACTCCTGATCCTTGACCCTTCTCTTTGTTTCATGCCCCATATCCAAGCCATTCATAAACACAGTTGATTCTACTTTCGAAAACATATCCAGAATCTCATTATTCCTCAGCACCTCCTCTCTCTCTCCACCTGGTCCAGGCTACCCTTGTCTCTCACAGAGATTCTTGCAAAAGCTTCCAACTTGTCTCTTTAATGACTTTGTGCCCTTCAGGTCATTCTCAGCGATGCAGCTGTAGTGACCCTGTTAAAATATCAATCAACTCTGGTATCCTGTTCAAAACCCTCCAATGGCTTTAAAAAAAAAAAAAAGTGTTTATTTACTTTTGAGAGAGAGAGAGAGAGAGAGAGAGAGAGAAAGAGGCAGAGAGAGGGGGAGACAGAATCCTATGCAGGCTTCTCACTGTCAGCACAGAGCCCAATGTGGGGCTCAAACCCAAGAACTGTGAGATCATGAACTGAGCCCAGACCAAGAGTTAGACACTTAACTGACTGAGTCATCCCGGTGCCTCCTGTTTTTTAAAAAAGTGTTTATACTTTATTTATTTAGTTTTTAATGTTATTTTTGAGAGAGAGAGCCTCCAATGGCTTTTTAATCCCACTCAGTGTAAACCCCAATCCTTTTAATAATCTGCAACCTCCTGTGTGATATGTAGTTTGTAGTCGTGACCCAGTGTGAGAAGTGAGATGATTCATTTTCAGCAATACCAAATAAGAGCTGTGCTGTCTTGTGAAAATAGGTTTATAACCTATTGGAAATATGTACGAACCCTACCCCCCGCCCCCAACAATGGAGTCCCACACCCTTAGACACTTCACTTCCTGGTTCTTCTTCCCCTCTCCATTTCACAGGCTTATTTTCATGGGCTTTGCAATGAGCATGTGCCAAAGAACTGAAGTCTCTGTGTCACCTCAAGGAATGTGCATTTGTTCCAATCAGACTACTTTTTGCCTTACATGGGCATAGGCAACTTTGGGTAAGGATGTAGCCTCTGTATACTCAGCCAATGAGGAACCAGGGGAGGGACTTGCCTCTGTATACTCAGCCAATGAGGAACCAGGAGAGGGACTTGCATGCTAGGAGATAAATTGCCTGCTGTAACCGCCCCTGGTGTGCCTATCCATCAGACACCGGCTCTTGCAAGAACGTTGATTAAAGCCTTGCTTCACTGTGCTCCGAGTCTCTGTGTCCCTCCTTTGATTGGGTCAGTGGGCTTATTTCTCACACCCAGGCAGCCCCGGGTTGGCACACAAGCATTGGCTCTTTTGGATGATGAAACTGAGAGGTGAGAGGCAGAGGATTAGGAGTGAAACCTCCCTTCAGCTATCCTCCTCATGGAATCCTGTAAACTTCTAGATTAGGGCCAGTCTCCTTTCTGAGGGATTGTCCTCTATTCCCCAGGACCCCAGACAGTGTCTTCCTCAGTGATTCGTGTGCCCCTCAGCTGACTCCCCTCTTCATCTTCTCCCTCCCAGACTCAGGCCCTCTCTACCCACTGGGATAGGCACCCACACCCATCTCCCTGTGGGTCCAGCCCAGGCCAGAAGGCCACAGCCTCTCCCTGTGTCTGTATACTTGGCAGGTGTTCAGAAGTCTACGCCTCCCCCTGGAAAGTACCCACTCAAGCCTTGCTGGCTTCTTATCACCACGGAAGGTTAACTACTTCAAGGCAGAAAGGACAGGTCTTAAAAGAACGTGTCACAGACCATGTGGGATTTTCTGAGAGACAGAAGAGAGACCATAGGTGCAACCTTTGCTTCTGCCCAGAGAAGGGTGGTGTGAGGCTGGGCCATGTCCACTAGGAGACCTGGACCTGCTTCTCTGTTTGTGACAGCATGGGGATGGAGTAAGGATGAGACAGCAACATACCACGGAGAGGGGATGGCCTGGCCCCCTTCTGGATGCCTATTCCTCCTTATATTTTTAAGTTTATCTTTTTCTTTTTTTTTAAGTTTGTTTATTTTTGAGAGACAGAGAGAGAGAGAGAGAACCAGAGGGGGAGGTGCAGAGCGGGTGGTGGAAAGATCTGAACTGGGCTCTGTGCTGACAGCAGAGAGCCCCATGTGGGGCTTGAGCTCATGAGAACTGTGAGATCATGATCCGAGCCGAAGTCGGATGCTCAACCGACTGAGCCACCCAGGAGCCCCTAAATTAGTCTTTTTCTAATACCTCTCTTCCTTCTGTACTAACCCCTCCTGTCCACTCATTCCCTCAAACCCTCCCAAAGGCTGGACTATGCGTCTGTGGGCACCCAGGGCAGGCCACAACAGGGCAGACCTGTCCTCCATGCACAAGGAAGCAGTCACTACCATTTCCCAATCCCTCCAGGCCTCAGGAAGATGCTGGGTTGGGAAGGGGAGGTTTGTCTGTATCCACCCAGCACAGCAAAGCATTCACCATGAAGCAGGAAGACCAGGTTTGTCTTTGTTTCTGCTTCTGAAAGCTGTGTGGCCCTAGAGAGGACACTTACCCTTGGTGGGCCTCTGTCCTTGAAACTGTGAATCACACCAGACGGGGCATTGCATTGGGTATCAGGTGTTGGTCCATGTCTATTGACATAACTAAATGCTAAAATTCCCAACCTTTGCACAATACAGGCAGATGTTACCAGTATTACCCTGTTACAGACAAAGGGCCTGATGAGCCTTTGGAAGTGTAAACGGCTCATGGAAGGTCACAAGCTGGTCAGTGACAGAGCATCCAGAATGGAAGCTCCCTGAAAGCATGTTTGGAAAACGGGTGGCACAGAAGAGGCTCTGAACGAAATCATTGACCAGGTGTATAAACAAATGAATGATTGCTTGATCAATGAATAAGCCAGGAACCTAAATCTGTCTGACTCTAAAGCCTATAATTGTCCTTTTATGTCTTATCTATACAGTAGTAGTTATTTTAACAATAGTTGCCATTTATTAATTCCTTACTATGGGCAGGGATATAACTAGGGTGTGGTGAGTGGAGCGCTGGTTTTGGGCACAAAAGAGGGCACCAAGAAAACTCGATACATCAAGATAAGTAATATTAAAAAATTTTAATGTTTGTTTATTTTTGAGAGAGAGACAGAGTGTGAGCGGGGAAGGGGCAGAGAGAGAGAGAGAGAAAGAGGGAGACACAGAATCTGAAGCAGGCTCCAGGCTCCTAGCTGTCAGCACAGAGCCCAACGCGGGGCTTGAACCCACGAACTGTGAGATCCTGATGTAAGCCAAACCCAAGAGTCAAATGTGTAACTGACTGTGCCACCCCAGTGCCCCGAGATAAATAATATTTTAATAAGATATTTTAAAAATGAATTTGCCAAAGAATCCACAGCGAATACAAAATCAGTTTTGAATAAAGACAGGATTATTAACAGTGCTGTGCTATAGCACACTGGAACCTGAGGCAAAAGAAAAATTAGTGGGAGCTTCCTGTTAGAATATTCACCCACCCATCCATCCATTAACAGACTGAGACACCCAGGCTCCTAAGTGCCCACTGTGTGTTCAGCCTTCTGCTTGGCACCAAGAATACCACGGAGGGCCAAAAGATCATGTCCCTGTTCTCCTGGAGACCTATGTTAAATAAATAATCACACAAATAGACATATACTTACACATTGTAATAAGCAACACTTTGAAAGGAATATATTGCTTCTCTAAGAAGAGAACTTATGAACTTAGAGCTAAAAAATGAGCAACGTTAACTAGGTTGAAAAGCAAGGAAAAGAGAAATACAAGTAAGGGAAATAGCTTATGCAAAGGTCCTGAGGTGCAAAGTCCTAGCATATGTCACGGACTGAGTATGGCTGGGGAAAGGAGTACCTGATGGGGCTGGAGAGGCAGACTGGTGTTAGATTGCACAGGGCAAATAGGCCATGTTGTGGATATGAGGTTTATCCTGAGGCCAGTGGGAAGATTTTGGTGTGTTTTAGGCAGAGAAAGCACGATGGGTTTTACACTTCGGTGAGCTCACTCTGATAGTCTGTGAAGAATGGGTTCAGGGTGAACAAACCAGTGACAAGGCCATTGCTGTCACAGTCCTCCAGTGGGAAATGATCAGGGCTGGGCTCAGTTGCATCCATGGGAATAGACAAGACAGGGTCTCTTAATGATGGGGGATACTGGGTGGGACCCCTACCTCATTGCCAAAATCGGGTGGGGGTTGGGGACCAGATAGATGCTTCTTATGCGATGAGGAGGTCTGGAGGAGGAGTGGTTCCACATTCCTGGAGAGGCAAGATCCATGTCTCTGTTCCCTCGGAGCTCATCACGCAGATACCCAATGGGAACAGCCACTCTCAGCTGCAGCTTTGTACTCCACAAATCTAAGTGCCTTTTCTCCCTCCTGTGACTCTGCTGTCCTCTGTCCTGGGTGGGCCAGGTGGCAATGGGCTGTCTGTAGGATTACAAGTCTCAGGTTTCTATTAGCATCCCTGACTGCCTTCCTGCCTTCCCAAGCCCTATTCCCTATTTGGCCCTGAAACATCAGACCTTTACCTGTGCCCAAGAGCTTACTGCCCCATTCTCCCCTGCCCTCCCTTCCATCCTTGCTGGAAAGCTTGGGTGGCCCCAAATCCCAGAAGCCACTTAGCTGTTCCACACCTCATGTCTGATTCCTGAGTTTTGGTTTTGGCCTTTCAAAACCTGTTAAAGCCTTGGTTAGTCATTCACACTTCAGTATGAAAAGAGACCCTGAGAGCTGATTTTAGGATGGCACCTGAGGAGAATACAATCGAGGACACTGAGCAACTAAGGACTGGGGGGCAGTGGGGATCCCCTAAAGAGGCCTAATGAGGGAAGCTGAGGGACACAGAGACAGATTCTACTGGTTTCCTGATTTTCCCCTTTACCAGATTGGCAACTTCCCTCCTCTTTCCAAAAGACATGTAGAAAAAAATGGTAAATATCACTCATATGGGCACAATACCACCTTGATACAGATCACAAAGAAGGTTCATTGTAACTTTTTAACCTTCGAAATCACATTGAAAGTATCAAAGTTGGGAGGGGGTGGAAAGGGGTAGAAGAAGGTTTCAAGAGGCTGTGTGGTAATGCAGTAAATTCTACTTCTCACAGGGCAGGCTGGAAGTGTTTTTTTCTCTACACCTAATGTTAGAAAGAGGGGCTTCAACCAGGTGACTCAGCAGTTTGGGGGATGCAGTGAACAGCTATCTGACTCGGGTCTAGAAAATCTGAAGGAAGAGAGATGGTCTGGCCAGCTGCTTTGAGGGTGGTACAGAGGGAGAGCTGTTGCATTGGATGGTTTGCTCAGGGCAAGGAGTGTGGGTTTCCCATGGGCCAGGCAGGCATAAGCCTTGAGCCAGAGGAGGGGCCAGTGCAGGTCATCTGAGGTCCTGTCCAAGGGGACCACCTGGAAGGAAGGACAGCCGTCTGCAGAGAGAAGGAGTTAACACTGTCTTTCTCAGGGCTGACAGGTACCAGCCGTAAGTGGGTGGGTGGTGGGCATTGTAAGAGAAAGGGTCAGCTTCAAATTCCTGCCAAGTCCAGAGCATCACAGCTAGATGTCCAGGACAGACCAATCAAGTAGGAACTTTCTAGTTCCCCTCACTTCATTTCTATTGAGTTAAAATTTACCCTTTTAAATCCAGTGGTTTTTATTCACAGGGTCGTGAAACCATCACCACTATCTAATTCCTGGACATTTAATTTTTTTTTTTTAATTTTTTTTCAATGTTTATTTATTTTTGGGACAGAGAGAGACAGAGCATGAACGGGGGAGGGGCAGAGAGAGAGGGAGACACAGAATCGGAAACAGGCTCCAGGCTCTGAGCCATCAGCCCAGAGCCCGACGCGGGGCTCGAACTCACGGACCGCGAGATCGTGACCTGGCTGAAGTCGGAGGCTTAACCAACTGCGCCACCCAGGCGCCCCTAATTCCTGGACATTTTAATTGCCACTCTTGGGAATAAAAACTTGTTCTCTACCAACTTAGGTCTGGTGATCAGGAGTCTGTGACATAATTGACAAAAGACAGATTATCAGGGGGAAAAGTTTATTGCACCCGTGGGAGTGCTGTATCTAGAGAGAAGCTCCCCCACACAGCTAGAGGTAAATGTTTATATACCAGCTAAAGGGGGAGGGGAAGGTTAGCGCTTCTAGGGATGGAAGGTTCTAAAAAATTTTTATTAAAATTTTTTTTTAAGTTTACTTATTCTTGAGAGAGAGCAAGCAGGAGAGGGGCAGAGAGAGAGAGAGAGAGAGAGAGAGAGAGAGAGAGAATCCCAAGCA
>NW_024412446.1:1446272-1469751 GCF_014898765.1 Herpailurus yagouaroundi | reverse complement strand
TGCCCCTCCACAGTTGTTTTTTTTTTTTTTTAATGACCTTGGAGGTGGGGTTGGTGGCAGCTGACTCTGATAAAGGTCCGCTTTAGTCAGTAAGGGACATTCAGATAAGATTCTTCCCGCGTCTGTTGTAGCTCAGATGTTTTCACTTTGAAATAGTCTTTATACCATTTCTGGTGGATCACTGGTCCCTTCGCCGCCCCCCCCCCCCCAAAAAACCCCTAGGCCCATTAGCACTCACCTGCATTTTCCCCTCCCCGCAGCTCCTGGCAACCACTAATCTAACTTTCCGTCTCCAGAGATTTGCCTGTTTCTGGGCATCTGATATAAAAGGGGCCATACAAGGCCTCACCTTTTCTATCTTCCAGCAGGGGAAGCACAAGGGCTGGGTGGGGAAAACCCTCCGGCCCCGACTACAGGCTTTCTGCCTGCAAGGTGCTCACTGAGGTGAGATTGACGTGGAACTTTCTTTACATGGGATTGTAAATTTTATTCATTTATTTATATTGACACTGTGTTTTGTGACTTAAGTGACTGCAGAATGGTTGGTCTTATTTGAGAGCAACCAGGAAAATCATGGGGACTGCCGTGAGTTTTATCTAGGAGCTGAGGACAGACTAGCCCTTGGAATTCAAGACTGAGCAAGAGACTGCTGTGTAGTTGCTCCCCAAAGTTGTCCCCATTCAAGGTATCCGTGACACATGCACAGGGGCTCTGATCTATGTATATCATGGGACATCTGTCTTTTCCTGGGAGAGAGACTGATGCCAAATGCTTCCCAGTGGTTCGCAGGTACCTCCTCGTGGGCTGCTCCTGGGAAGCCCCTTCAAGGTCCCTGAGACCCTTCTTTGGGCTCACGTGGGCCTCAGCACCACCTAAACACCCTTAAGCAGACCTGTCCGCTTCTCACCAACATTTCCTTACCGCCCCTCCCTTCCCCCTATATTTGCCACAGCACTTCCTGTCTTTGGATCCCTGGAGGCTCAAAGAGGAACAAGAATCCCAGACTCACCAGCCCCATCCCTGCCTGGGGAATTGGTGTTTCCTGACTTTTCGATAATTGTGTCCTTCCAGTTACATAAACCTCAAGATACGTGGTCAGATTATTGCTTTTGCTTTACTGCAAAGCTGTAGAGCAAAAGCCAAACCCCAGGATCTAGAGAGGAGCGATGAGTTTGAATCTTAGATTCTGGGCCTTTCCCCTTGACAACGAGGCAAGATTCACAGGGGGAGGAGGACTCTTATAGAATAGACTCCCCTGCCTCCGGAGTTAGAAAGAGTATGGTGACTCTCTGGACACACAGAGGGCACGGTCCCTGCACCTGGTTTAACTTTAGTTGGGGTTGGAATTTACAAATGTCCTTGAATGCCATATTAGCAGTGAGGGACAGGTGACAAGGGAATAGCATCCCTCCAGAATGTCGGTTCCAAAGCTCAAAACTAACATTACTAACTTGTTTTGCTACAAGTGTCATTGAACCTCTCTGAATGAGCTTCCACAACCTGTGAAAAGGAGCTTGATGATTTCTCTCTGATTTGGTAGTTTTGTCTTGTTGGAATAAATGTATAGTCCTAGGATGGGGTCCCTCCTGCCCGCTGTGCCACCTCTGCAAACCAACTAGCCTGTTCCTGGAAATGCTGCGCTAATGCAGAATGCCCACTAAGCCTGTCCCACGCCGAGCCAACTGTGGTAAGGTAACTACTTCCCCATGCACCAAGCCTTTCCCTGTACTCCCCCCAGAGCCTCTCTCCCTGAACGTTGTCGGGAGAACAGCCAGAAAAGGAGCCTTTCCATTGCCTTATTCACAGGAGGCTCCACTCTGCTCACGGTGCTCCTTAGCCCTGCCTCAGCCCTCTCGAGCCTCACATAAGGAGCCGAGAAGCTGCTGGATGTGAAAGAACAATTCTGTGGCTCCAAGCACTGATTTTGGAGACCGTAACACAGTTTAAGTTATAGTAGTGATGAGAGAAATAATTTTTTCAGGACACAAAGAATCTTCTTTACTTCAACTTTTTATTTTATTTATTTATTTATTTTTAAAGTTTATTTTGAGAGAGACAGAGACAGCACGAGTAGGGGAAAGGAGAGAGAGAGGAGAGAGAGAGAGAGAATTCTTGATGGGGGCTCGAACCCACGAACTGTGAGATCATGACCTGAGCCAAAATGAAACCAAGAGCTGAATGCTCAACTGACTGAATCGTCCAGGCACCCCTATTTTATTTTTTTAAATGTTTATTTATTTATTTTGAGAGAGAGAGAGAGAGCAAGGGAGGGGCAGAGGGAGAGGGAGAGAGAATCTCAAGCAGGCTCTGAGCTGTCAACACAGAGCCCAACGTGGGGCTCTATGTTACCAACCATGAGATCATGACCTGAGCCAAAATCAAGAGTTGGACACTTAACCAACTGAGCCACCCAGGCGCCCCTTAACTTTTTATTTTAAAATGAATTTAGACTTACATAGAAATGGCAAAAACAGTACAGAGAGTTCCTGTGCAACCTTCCCCAGCTCTACCCAGTGACATCTTACCAAACTTTAGTACAACCACCAGAACTAGGAGATTGACGGTAGAATGGTATTATTAACTAGAGATCTTATGAACATGTCAGCACTTCTTACATGCACTTGTGGTTTTTTCTTGATGTGTACTTCTATGAATTTTGTCACATGCATAAATTCATACAAGCACCACCACAATTGGGGTATAGCCCCATCATACCCTCGCCCATCCTTAACCCCTGTGATCTGTTCTCCATCACTGGGATTTGTCCCCTCGAGATAAATAAATGGAATCATATGGTATGTAACCTCTGATACTGGCTTTTCCCCTCCACTTAGCCTAAAATTGTTGAGCTCCATCCAAGTTATTGTGAATATCAATAGTTAGCTTCTTGTTTTGGCTGAGTAGTATCCCATGGTGTAGATGTGATGCAGTCCTAGCATTCATCCATTGAAGGACATTTGGGTTTTTTCCAGTTTGGGGATATTACAAGTAAAAGCTGCTATGAATATTTGTGAATGGTTTCCTTTGTTTTTAAGACTAATTGTAGCTACACCAAAAGCCTTTTCTCTTCCTATATGAATAAATTAGCCTAAAGTTTCCCATTGAAAAGAGTGCCAAAAAATCAGAAAAATAAACCTTCCCTCCTCTGCTAATAGTATTTAATATATTAAGTATAATATGTATATATTATATATATAATAATAGCTATATAAAGCCCAAAATCTTCAAGAAATTTTATAAGCTTTTGCTTTTCTGTTATGAATCAGACATTAAATTCTCATGAAACAAAATTTAAGGTAAACCTGAAACTGAAAACCTATTTTTTTCTCTCAAGATTGTGATTCATAGTTTATGTTGACAACAAGGTGCTGGGGTAGCATTCATCACTGATTGATTGACTGGTCAATTGATTGGTTGATTGATTAAATTTACAAACAGTTATTGTATACCTATTAAAACCCAGGACAGGACAGAATACAGAGGTGAGCAAAAAAGAAACATGTTCTCATGGTAGTAGATAGTAACGAAACAACTACCCAAATAAATCTCTAATTACAAATGTGGTAAGTGATCTGAAGGAAATCCCAGGATACTCTTTAAGAGAACAACTGGAAATCCTAAACTAATCCAGTTTAGGCATCGGTTTGGGCATCAGGGGAGGTGTCTACCTAGGAATTGCCATTTAAGCTAACATCTGCAGAGTGAGAATAAGCTAGGGACCAAGGTTCCTCCAAGAGGAATCTTGAGAAAACTTGTGAAAGATTTTGAAATGAACTACCCCCTCCCCCCAAAAGATTACTAGATATCCTCTCTGGGGTACTCTTTTGAGTTATCTGATTCTATATGGAATCATCCCTTTCATTGTCTTTGAATTATTTTTTGACCCTTTAAGTTAGAGAAAACTAACAGCGATGCAAAAAAATGATTACCTACAGAAATGTAAATGAATTTTTCGGGTGGAATTTAATTGATTATTGCCCTGTGGATATTAACCAAATTTGCATCTCTTTGTACATTTATTTCAGCTTTTCTGATAACTAATAAATGTGTGTGTTTGAATTCTCCATCGCATTAATTTCTGTGTATGGTGTAAGGAAGAGCCCAACTTTATTCTTTCACATACGGGTGAAAGAATCAACCCAGTTATACCAGCACGTTTTGCTGAAAAGACTAATCTTTCTCCATTGAATTGTTTTGGCACCAGGGTCAAAAATCAGTTGACAATACATATAAGGGTTTATTTCTTGACTTTCAATTCCATTTTATTCATCTGTGTTTTTGTCCTCATCCCAGGACCACACTGTCTTGGTTACTGTAGCTTTGTTGTAAATTTTGAGATCAAGAATTGTGAGTGCTCCAGCTTTTTTTTTTTTTCAAGATTTGTTTTCCTGGTATTCTTGGTCTCTTGTATTTCCATATGAATTTTATGATCAGCTTGTCAATCTGTTCAAAAAAGCTAGCTGGGATTTTGATAGAAATTACATTGATCTGTAGATCATTTGAGGAAGTATTATTATCTTAACAATAGTAAGTGTCCTAGTCCATGAACATGAGATATTTTTCCATTTATTTGGCTCTTTAATTTCTTTCAATGATATTTTGTAGTTTTCAATGTACAGTGTTGCATTTCTTTTGTTGAATTTATTCTTAAGTATTTTATTCTTTTCGAAACTATTATAAATGTAATTATTTTCTTAATTTCCTTTTTGGTTGTTCATTGCTAGTGTACAGAAATACAATTGATTTTTGTATATTGATCTTGTAGCCTGCAACTTGGCTGAATTCATCTATTAGTTCTAGTAATTTTGTGTGTGTGTGTGGAATTCTTTGCATTTTGTGTGTGAAAGGTCCTTTTTGAATCCTCTGAACTGGAATAGTTGTAATGTTTTACTCTTACCTTTATTAATTAATGAATGTCTAAGTTTATTTGGACTGCTAAAATGAAATACCACAGACTGGGTAGCTTATGCACAATTGAAATTTATTGTTTGCAGTTCTGGAGCCTGGAAGTCTGAGGTCAATGTGCCATCATGATTGGATGAGGTTCTTCTTCTGGGTTGCAGACTTCTTCTATCCTCACGTGGTGGAAAGAGCTGGGGATAATTAAAAACTTTACATTCCTATTGTGTAAGGTAGGCAACCAAAGTGTTTCAAGCAGGGGAGTGATATGTTCTATTATGGTCTATAAAAAGATCACTCTGCAGAGAAAGGACTGGAAAGGGTACAGTCAAGAGGTGATGCCATATGTCAGGTGAGAGGTGGTGCAGAAAGAACAAATGGGTGAATTTGATATATGCGTTTTGGAAAAACAGGCAACTTGGGGATTGATTACATGTTGATGAGGGATAGAGAAGTTGACTCCCAGGTCCCATCACAAATGTCAGGGTGGATGGAGATGACTTTGATAGAAATATGTAGGGAGCCATAGCACCTGAGCTACAAAAAGTATTATCATGGTATTGAGGTTTTCACCTTCTTCCTATTACTAAAGAAAGACACAAAACTTGCCCTCCACCTCATATCTCCTCTAAGAACCTTTTCTTTGCTCAGCTAAGCACACTTCCCTGCACAGAGGAGAAGTGATAAACTTATTTTTGTGTTCTAGGGGGGAGATATACATCTCATTCAATTCACAAAGCAAACCTGGAGATGTTATTATTGTAGGTATGGAATCTGAAGGTCAACGAGGACAAGTAGCTTGTTGGGGTCACATGGAGTCCATGGCCAAGTTCACATATGAAATCAAAATGTCTGACTCCAATGCTCACACTGGGAATGTTCTTGCTAAAATCATTAACTTTGTAACCTTGGGCAAATCTGTTTACGTTTCTTAGTCTTGTTTTTCACACCTGTAAAATGTACCAAATAACCCCTATCTTACAAGATGTCTTGATGAGTAAAGCAGTATTTGTAAAGGATTAATATAAAATTCCTCTGTGTTTGGATTTCCAAAAAGCAAGAATAGACTATTGGCAAAGCTGCCTCTTTCTTTGCCTTTTGTCATTGACATTTCCATTGCTCATGCTTGTTTTCCCTTTCCTGTCTCGCTACAAGTGTGTGCCCACTCTCCTTGCCCCAGGGGCACTCGTTCTGATGTATTCAATGTGTACCTTTGTTGAGATGTGTATTCTTGAACACTAAATAATGCTTTGTGGGATTTTAATGTACATGGATGATGAAGTGTGATAATCTCAATCTGTCCTCTTTTAAACAACTCAGCAGTGGCTGGATAGAAATCCAGTGCGTTGAATTTTACTGCTTCCCACTTTCCATTGGATGCATACCCTTTCTGTTCTGCATTGTTTCCAATTTCTTTTTTTTTTAATTTTTTTAATGTTTGTTATTTATTTTTGAGAGAGAGAGACAGATGGACACGGCATGATCAGGGGAGGAGCAGATAGAGGGAGACACAGAATCCGAAGCAGACTCCAGACTCACAGAGCCCGACGTGGGACTTGAACTCATGAACTGTGAGATCATGACCTGAGCCGAAGTCAGACGCTTAACCAACTGAGCCACCCAGGTGCCCCTCCAATTTCTTTTTTTTTTTTTAAGTTTATTTGTTTATTTTGAGTAAGAGAGAGAGAGAGCAGGGGAGGGGCAGAGAGAGAGAAAGAGAGGGAGAAAGAGAGAGAGAGAATCCCAAGCAGGCTTCCTGACACAGGACTCAATCTCATGACCTAGCTGAAATCCAACACTTAACCGACTGAACCACCTAGGGTACCCCTGTTTAGTACAATTCCTAGGGATAAACTCTGGCCTGTGCCTGAGATGACCTTAATGCTATCCTCAGCTTTACCAAATCTTAGGTTTCTTTCTGCCTGTAATCCCCTGGCCTCTCCTTCTTAGAGCATTTACTTTAGAAAACTTGAAACTGTAAAATCATTCTCTGCCTCTTTGAAATATATAAAAATCTTCTCCCAGGATCTTGTCAGTTTTACTATCCTGGTAGGACCAAGTCTCAAGGACTTAGAAACCATTGCTTTGAAAGGTAATCATCGAGGAAGACAGCACCCCTGTAATCCCAGTCTCTGTGGAACTGTGGGAGCCTAACTTCAATAGGTGTCAATTAGCAAACACTGACTAATCACAGAGAAGCACCTTTACAAATTCAGGAACAACTCCATGCGCTGGGTGCATCCCACAGATCCATTTCCTGCTAAGGTCCTTCACTACTTTTCTTAGCTCACCCCAGTGCTTCAGAATCCTCCTGCCCTTTGTTTCAGTTGGGCTTGAGTTCATTCTCTCTCCCCTATTGTAACAGTCTTGAATAAAGTCTTTTTTTTTTAATTTTTTAATGTTTATTTTTTTTGAGAGAGAGAGTGAGAGAGCGAGAGAGCATGAGTGGGGGAGGGGAAGAGAGAGAGACACACACAGAATCTGAAGCAGGCTCCAGGCTCTGAGCTCTCAGCACAGAGCCCAACGCGGGGCTCAAACTCATGAAGTGAGCTGAAGTCAGACGCTTAAGTTTTTTTTTAGTTTTTTAAATGTTTATTTATTTTTTTCTGAGAGAGAGAGAGAGAGAGAGAGAGAGAGAGAGAGAGAGAGAGAGAGAATAAAGTCTTGATTGCTTGTTTAACTTTGTCTAGGGCAAGTCTTTACTTTGACACTGCAAGTCCCAGTGGTGGGAAAGGGTAGGACAAAGGCATCTGCCCATAGCTGCTCACTGACCCATCTCCAGGACTCCCACCCTCCTCTGGCTCCTGCTGTCCCCACCTGCCGCCTAGAGCCCGGTGCCTCCACCCCTGGTTCCTCCTGTGTGTGTCCAGGGTTCTGGCCTCCTCTGCTATGTTTGATCTGTTCATGGCACTCTGTTCATTTTCCATCTTCAAGAAATTTGATGAAAACCCTAGACTATTCATCTTTCTTCCTGCCATACTCTTTGATTTCTTCAAAATTATTATTTCAGTGGGGTTTGGATAGGAGAAATTCTAAATTGAGGAGTTCTTGTCTGCCACTTTGAGCTGAAACATGCTATTGATTTCCAAACTGGCTCCAAGTGTTCTTTCCCTTTGTAAAGAGATCTTTGAACCCAAATTCCTGCCAAGCTAACAAGAGCCTATCAAAAATATCAGAAAAAGCAAACAATTACCCATCACTACTGGTAATGAAATAAACTAACAGCAAAAGAAAATAATGGAAAATTTGGTTTGCACTGCTTTTCTAAAAAAAAAAAAAAAAAAAGTTGATGTATGAACTTCCATAAAGCAAAAAGGAGTCCAAAACCCTCAGTGAAATCCCAATTCCTCATCTGATGGTGAGATACTAGAGCCACCTGCAGGTCATTTACCCATGTACTCATTTCTCCTTCCTTATTGTTGAGTAAGGGGGTGGAAAGACACATTGTGCAGCAATACATCATGCAGGCACAAAGCTAGGTTATGGAGGAAAAACTTATAGCGCCCCCCCAACCCCTTTGTCCCATGGAGAAGCATTATTGGACCAGTCACACCACTGGATGCACCATGGAGAGTGTTCCTGGAAAGATATTCTGCTCCTGAGTTTCTTCACCAATTTATAAGGAAGTTAGGAGGGGGCAGGGAGAACCAGCTGTTTATACATAATCTGAGCTGTCTGGACTGGTCTTGCTGGGGAGAAAAACATCTGGAGCTTAGATGCTGGTTGTCTAAGGACACTTGCATACCAACATAGGTATCATCTTATCCTAGAAAGTAAATATTTTAAGCTTTGTGGGCCATGCAAAGTCTCTGTCACATCTGTCCAGCTCTGTACTTATACAACAAAAGCAGCCACAGGCAATATGTAAATAGATGGGCATGGCTGTGTTCCAATAAAACTGTATTTGCAAAAATAAGCAGCAAGCTGATGGCCCCTGACTCATTACCTAGTATCTTGGTAAAATCCAGCTCATTTTTTAGATTAAAAGTGGGGGTGGAGACATGCTGCCTAGGTCATCATCAAAGGGTTTGCCACTCCTAGTCCACCCATCCAGTACTCCTTTGCCTCATGGGACTGATGGTCTTGTGAAGGAGAAAAACATTAAAGAAATTATCATGTATAATAAATATGTAATTAAAAAGTATGATAAGAGCTATGAAGGATTAGTTGTGGGATTTTATGAAACAGTGTGACTGGAGACCAAACTTACAGTAGGGGCTAATGAAGTCTACCCTAAGGAAGAATCATTTAACCAGTCCTAAATGATGGGTGAGGGCTGGCCAACTAAGGGTGGGTGGAATGGAAGAGGGAATAACATATACAAAAGCTGTGGGGAAACACTGAGGATAGTGCATTTGAGGTAACAAAAGAAAATCAAGTGCGGCTGGAGCGCCAAGACAAGGTATAAAGTGGTGCAGGATAAGTCTCAGGAGACAGGCAGGGGCCCCATTGTGGGGATATCTGGCAGGATATGTCATAAGGGTTTTGGATTCCAGTTATAATGGGAAGCTCTTAGAGGATTTTCAGGTGGTTGCAGTGGAGAATTGAGGGGATGGGGGAAGAATGGAAGTGGAGAGCTCAAGTGGAGTATATTGTGGTCATCAGGGCAAGAGATAAAGATGACTTCTGTTGGTGTGACTTTGTTTATGTCTGCAGGTGAAGTTTGTGTAGGAATCTATTTGCAGTTACTTTGATTTTTTAAATGAATATCATTTCAGTGGAACAACAAATTAAAAAATTGGTTTCCCATAAGCCTTTTGCTTTACTCATCCTACTTATGAAGTTAGAATTTAAGAGGTCCTTGATTAATGCTTAATCAAATGGTGTAGACGGCCCTCAAACAGTCCCATTCACCAACTTTGTTGATTAATTTTTTTGTGAACAATTTAAGCTACTTTTATTAATTTAATATATTGAATTAAAAAATTTTTAATGTTTACTTATTTGAGAGTGAGAGAGGAGCAGAGAGAGAGAGGGAGACACAGAATTAGAAGCAGGGTCCAGGCTCTGAGTTGTCAGCACAGAGCCCGACGCTGGGCTTGAAGTCACGAACCATGAGATTATGACCTGAGCCAAGTCAGACGCTTAACCGACTGAGCCACCCAGGCACCCCAATTTAATATGTCGAATTTTTAAAAGTACTCAACATGCCTGATCTAACACTCAGAATCTTCCAAAGCACTTCACTCCTGTAAGTAACACATTAAAATTAGAAATGAAGAAAAATCAAGTTGTGTTAAGCATTCCAGTATTCTCCACTAACTCAACCAAATTATTTCACCTCCCACCTCAAAATCACAAGTACAAAATAAATTATTTAATTACACATTTTATATTGGAATCACAAGGATAATCTGTAATGGACCCCAATATACCGCATTAAAGGTATATTATGTACACTTTAACTTCCAAATAATATGGATGATTCCAATGATTATAAATGTATTTCTAATCTTTGCAATATTGAGTATTAATATTGTGCTTGACTTTTCATATTTCTACCTATGTTTAATGATAACTATTCTGTGGCTTGTCCACTAGGGTAAGATTACTGGGCCAGTTATTTACGGTCTTCACCAGATCACTGACCCAGCAGTGGGGGTTGCTTATGGCCAAAAAGGACTTGAGACCTGGGCTTTCACACTTCACAGGTGACTCCACCCCATCATGACTGGGCACATGGAGCTCTATTTTCATAGTCAAGATGACAACAGGAGACTTGGAGTTCACTTCCTTTAAAATGGGTTAGTGGCTTCTAGGGTTTTTTTTAAATTATTTATTTATTTATTTTAACACTTATTCATTTTCAAGAGACAGAGCATGAGCAGGGGAGGGGCAGAGAGAGAGGGAGACACAGAATCTGAAGCAGACTTCGGGCTCTGAGCTGTGAGCACAGAGCCCGATGCAGAACTTGAACTCATTAACTGTGAGATCATGACCTGAGCCGAAGTTAGATGCTCAACCAATTGAGCCACCCAGGCGCCCCATTCTAGGTTCTAATTATACCTTCGAATGATTCTTCTGTGTTATGATGTAGACAGAAGCCAGTGCTTTTACTGACAATGTAGCAAATATTCCTCATAGCTAGGCTAGATTTTGTCATTTCTTTAGTTCTTTAGGACATTTACTACTGTCCTCTTTGGCACTAAAGATGCTTTAAATTTTTTTTGTTTATTTTTTTGAGAGAAAAAGAGTGAGAGCATGTGAGTGGGGCAGAGAGAGAAGGAGAGAGAGAATCCCAAGCAGGCTCCACGCTGTCAGCACAGAGCCCAAGCAGGGCTCAATCTCACAAACCATGAGAACATGACCTGAGCCAAAACCAAGAGTTGGATGCTCAACTGACTGAATGCCTGGCCATCAGTCCTTTAGATAGTCGATCTGTAATTCTTTTCTCTGATCTGTGTGGATGGAATTTTGTATCCCCTGCTAAGGCAGTGTCTGGCTTTCTTCAGCAATTTCTTTCTGTATAATTGAATTCTGAATTTTTGTGATCTTTCTGACTGGCCATCACTCTCAGATGCCTGATTGGATTCTGTATACCTGCCAAACCCTCATCTGCTTCTGAGGTACATCATGAGGTCATGCCAATGAGGGCTTGGATTGGGGTGGTGATGAGGGAGCCAAAGTAGATGGATTTGAGAAGGATTTTGCAGAGCAAAGAGGTTTGTTCGCAGATTGGAATGGGGGGTGGTGGTGATGAGGGTGAGGGGTTTTAAGGCTAACTTTCTCTTTCCAGCTTTAGTAACTTGGAGAATGGAGATTCTATTTCCTGAAGAGGGAGACATGAAAAAGGAGCACATCACGTGGCAGTTGTAGTTCCACATTTACGGGACACTCTCTATCCATCTCAGCTCCCTGCAGAGCCAAGCATCCCAGATAACTAAAGAGCCACACCTGAATGGCAGCAAGAGTGAACTGCCCTTGTGCTATATTTTCTGGAACCTCTTCTGTGAAGGTCATTAGCTGTTATCCCCCAGCTGAGAAGAAGTGCTCTTCAAGAGGGAGTTGTTCCAAAAGTTCTCATGGCAGCCCTCCCCTCTTTAGGCTTGTTTCTGAGCTTGAGTGACCCCATCCATCTATCCATCCATCCATCTATCCATCCATTTGTTCAACAGTGCTTACTCTGTACCAAGTCCTTTCTAGTCACTGAGGACAGAACAAAATCTCTGCCCTCCTGAAGCTCACATTCCAATTATAAGAAGACAAACATAAATAAGTAAATATATAGTAAAATTCAAGTTGGTAAGTGCCATGGAGGTAAAGACAAAAAGTGGGGAAGGAGGATTGAGGAATTGTGTGTGTGTGTGTGTGTGTGTGTGTGTATGTGTGTGTGAGAGAGAGACAGAGAGAGAGAGAGAGAGAGAGAGAGAGAGAGAGAGAGAGATGCTATATAATATTGGATGTTCAAAGAAGGGTTTCCTGATAAGGTGGCATTTGAACATGACCTGAAGGAAGCTGACCAGATGTGGAGCATGAGTATTCTAGCAGTGGGAACAGGCACAAAACCCTGGGGCCTGGATCCTGCCTGTTATGTTTGGCAGGACCACAAGGAAGGCATTGAAGTGGAGTGGAGGAAGCTAGGGAGAAAGTAAGAGATGAGGTCAGGTAGTGTGGGGCTAGTGGGCAAATCATGCAGGATCTTGTAGGCCTTGTAAGGACTTTGATTTTGACTCTGAGATAGAAAACCATTGTGGTGGGCTGGAGTGTGAGCAGAAGAACAGAGTGACCTGACATGTTTGTGAGAAGTTTCATTGGATGTTCTGTTGAGATTACAACCATGGAGACTCTTTGGAGGCAAAGAGTCTTTCTTGGTGAAAGATGGTGAGTGGTGGAATAGCAGTGGAGGTGGCAGTGAGTGCTCAGGTTTTGGATGTATGGAGTACAAGATACATGAGGTGGGAAAGAAAAAGCAGAATCACAGATTACTACAGGATTTTGTTCAGAGCCATTGGAAGGATGGAGCTTCCATTTACTATGATGGAAAGACAAAGGAGGAGCAGATCTGGGGACATTCTGGAGTTCAGTTTGGACCAGACAATTTTGAGAAGATGTTAGACAGCTAAGTGGAGATATCTGGGCTGGAGAAGTATAATTTTGGAACTTGGCAGCATATAGGGGAATATGGAAGCTATGAGTCTGGCTGAGATCACCTAAAGAGAGAAGACCAAGGAGGGTTAGGAGGACTATACTCTAAATGGACTTTATAGTACAATAGGAGTAATGAGCTTGACACCACAGGGAAGTGGGCATGGTTAAATGATGTGTATATAGAGCACTTGGCACAATTCTTGGCACGTAAGCTCCTTCCTTCCCTCCTATAGGCAGACAGGTTCACTTCACTGGGGGCCAGATGGCTGTGGTTACTTGGAGGACTATGAGTCCCAGGTCTTTGTGTTTCCACTGCTCCATCTACAGCCTATTTGACTGGTGTGGTCCTACTGCAACAGAGCGTCACTGTCCCTTTACCCATGCATTCTTTCCCATCCTTCCCAGAGACCCCAAGCCCTCCCCACCTCCTCACTGATTCTTGTCCCTTTGGCTTTGGGATTTGAGCTCCCTCAAAGCTTTAATCACATTTTAGTGTGAGTAGAGGTGCAGAGAACTGGTTTCCAGATGGGAATTGAGTGAGAGGAAGCCCAGGTGCATTAGGGCTCTAAGGGTTGGAATTTGGAAGAGCGAGAAGCAGTAAAGTGAGGAAATGGGCCTTGATAAGAGAATGTGAAGACACCTAAGATAGACTGTTAATTTCCTGCCTGACAGTATAGGGACCCCCCACATCCTATACCACTAAACTCACGGATGTACAGAGATCTCTGACCTATGGTGTCAAACAGTATCCTTCTTCCATAGGAACTTAGGATTGAGGCAGAAAGCCATGGTATGTCTTCTCCAAGACCTGAGTTTGGGGGGGCATGACCTGGACTACAGCAGCATCCCTGAGCCCCTTCTCTGATCTGTGTCCAGTGTAGTGTGGCCAGGCTGGCATTAGCCTTGGCATCCCCAAGAGCAGAGCTGAGTACCTCCCACCTACCTCCCTTTTCCTCCTTGTACCACACAGAGCTCTGCCACACCAGGCAGCAGGGGTAAGGGCCAATAGAGCAAATGAAGAGATTGCAGGACCTCAGGGTTTGGGGTGAGTGGCTTTGGGTGTGGAGGAGAACGGGTTGCTATTTAAACTAGGTCTGCAGGGGTGGTGAGAGAAGTAAATACTTAAATGGCAGAGGTGTGTGGAAGAGCTCTGAAGGAAAGGTGAGCTGCAGCCCCCCGCATGAATGGTGGGAATGATGAGGTGTGTTAGGTGTGCACCTCAACTATTTACACAAAAACAAACCGTTTGTATTTTCATGCTCTTCCTGTTATGTAAAGCCCTGAACTAGAGTTCCCTTGTTTTTCGTGCTTCTGATTCTAACTCTGTCCCCATCATCCTGCTGTTTAAATTAGTCTTGGGGGCACCTGGGTGACTCAGTCAGTTAAGCAGCCAACTTCAGCTCAGGTCTTGATCTCTCAGTTAACGTGTTCAAGCCCCATGCCCGGCTCTGTGTTGACAGCTTAGAGCCTGGAGCCTGCTGCAGATTCTGTGTCTCTCTGTCTCTCTCTCTCCCTACCCCTCCCCTGCTTGTGCTCTGTCTTTCTCTCTCTTTCAAAAAAAAACAAAAAACAAAAAACATTAAACTAAAAAAAAAAAATTAGTCCCAAAGAATCTAGAACAGCACCTGATACATAGTAAATACCATAGAAGTGTCTGTAAAATAAAAGAAATAACCAGCTGTCTGCAAGAGAACCAGTTCGAACCACCAGGCTTCTTTTCTGTTGCACACTTTTATTTCAATAGCTGGCTGCCTGCAAAGGGAAGACAGATGCTCTCTGGGGGCCACGGTGTCATCAGGTCCCAGAGGGTGGTGTCAAAGAGAAGCTTCAGGAAACAGGGGGATTCATCAGAGAATGGGAGCACAGAACAGTAAGAAAGAGCTTCAGTTTGGGCCAGGACAACTCCCAGGGACCATCTGGCTGAGAGAGTCGGGAGGGAAGAAGGGGGCTCTGTGCATCCTCTCAAGCTCTCTAGGCCCTGTTGGCCCCCTTGCTGTTGTCTAGGTTGCTGACGTACTCCTGCACCCAGGCATCGCTGGGATTGGCGCAGATCTGTCGCCCCCTTCGGGTATGGAAACTGTGGCACAAGATGGAGAAAGAAGAGAAACTTTGAGTCAGCAGGCCGAGAGGAGCCCATTCTCCTCCCAGCATGAGCTTCCCCACCCCTTTCACTGCTGGATGCCGCCTCTCGCAGAGAGAGAGAGAGAGACACGCCCCCCCCCCCCCCCCCGCTCTCTGTGCTCCCCAGGGAGTCAGTGAAGACCCCTCCCGTAGCCCCGCTTTCCTTCTTTTCTCTTCTTTCTCAACCCCTCTCTAGGCCCCGGAACTAGCTCCCACCACCCCTCTGGGATGACCACCTCAGGCTGGAAAGTTCAGCAGCTGCTTCTGGTGCTTCCCACCACTTCCTAGAGAGTCCTGCCCGTCTGCTTCCCTCTCCCAGGCCCTGCTGGTTCTCACATTTGCACCCCCTTCCACCCTCGGGGTGGCAGAACTTACATGATCCCTGGGCTGGAGCACTGTTTATGGGTTCTAGAATAATCTGCCACAAACCGGATAGGGATTTTCCGCAAGGTGTATTTGAAACAGCACGCCATGGGCTTTAATTGAACTGGTTCTGCAAGGTAGAGGGCCATGTGATGCTGGAAGCTTCTCCACAAGGCAGCTTAGATCTGTATCTCTATTGCCCAGAGCATCAGAGGAAGAGACCAGACTAGAGCACCTGGTAGAGGGGCGGGAGTGGGGGACTAGAGTATGTCCTCTCCTTGGCCTCTCTTCCTCTTCCCCCCTGTTAAATTATCCTTCTGTAGGGCCACCTGGCTTGCTTGGTTGGTAGGGCGTGTGACCCTTGATCTCAGCGTCGCGAATTTGAGTCCCATGTTGGACATAGATACTGCTTAAAAACAAATTTATCTTCCTCGAAAACCTCTCTTCCCTCCCTACTTCCTTCCCTACTTCCTGTCCCTCCTGACCTCTTCTCTCAGACTCTCTCCTAGGGTTGGGATGACTCTGGTCAAAGCATTTCCAATTTCTTTCTTTCTTTTTTAAAAATGTTTGTTTATTTTTGAGAGAGGAGGGAGGGGGAGAGAGAGAGAGAGAGCACGCAGTGGAGGAGGGGCAGAGAGAGGGAGACAGAGGATCTGAAGCCAGCTCTGTGCTGACAGCAGACAGCCTGATCTGGGGCTCCAACTCACAAATGGTAGGATCTTGACCTGAGCCAAAGTCAGACACTTAACGGCCACCCAGGCTGCGCAAAGTGTTTCCAATTTCTGACAGGCTTCAGGATTTGGGAATAAGAAATCAGAATTCCTGGGAATTCTTAAATCGTAAATTAGTCAATTTTTTTAAAAAAATTGAGATTTAATTGATAATAAAACATTGTATTCATTTTAGATGCACTGTATATTTTCAATAACACTTCATTTTCATGTTTTTAAATAATACATGACCATATACTAAACAATGAATCACTTTTCCGTGATCAGGTTGTACTGAAAATTTCAGAGCTTTTCTCTAAAAAAAAAAAAAAAAAAATTAAATGTAAAGTAATAAATGGTGTCTCTAAATGTTATGACAAGATTATACGTTCAATAACATGTCAAATGTCCTCTAGCAGATATAATCGATAACTGAAAATATGAAAAAAGGGAATATTAACACAAAGTAAATGTCACGAAAAATTATTTAAAAATTGAAAAAAAACACTACCGCTTTTTAATATTTAAGGTATTTAAAAGGGGGTAGGCACCTGGGTGGCTCAGTTGTTTAAGCATCTGACTTTGGCTCAGGCCATGAACTCACTTTCATGAGTTCAAGTCCCACATTGGGCTCCGTGCTGACAGCTCAGAGCATGGAGACTGCTTTGGATTCTGTGTCTTCTTCTCTCTCTGTCCCTCCCTCCCCCCTCTCAGAAATAAACATTAAAAAAAATTTTTTTTTAATATTTAAAAGTTATCATTCAAAGATGAAATTTAAAAAAACAGAAATCATTAATTGTCCTATTTGTAGTCTTTATCTTTGTTTTGTAACAAATATTGCAAACGTAGAAACATTTTTTTCCATTTTGTATTGCTGTTGGCCAAATTGTTCAAAGTATGTCCAAATGCATCTTCAAGCTGGGTGTTCATGTCTATAATTTTTCATATAAGTTTGTTTCCTTTTTAAACAATGGGCATTTTTTGTCTGTACTGACTGGTTTTTCCAAAGTGATATTGCTTTAGATAGTTTAGAGTTTGCATACGAATTAGCAAACATTTCTGGTTTCATGTCCCAGGATTCCACAACGTTTACATATTTTTTCTTTGTATTTCTCCTGCCAAAGCATTTGTAAAGAACTAGAGCCTACAGCAATTGTCTGCCAAACGCCAGATAATGTCAACATTATTGTTCAAATAACAATATATTCACATCCTATAGCAAGAATCACAGTTGAAATTTGCCCATTGAAGGACTTATTTTGCTTTCAAAAATTTTTTTTGAAACAGCAGTTATATGATTTGCCCTAAGTATATTTGGTATGCAAACTCATTAGCATTCACATAGCAGCAGACAGGGCCATGGACGCATACTTGTGACGTGGCTATGGCTTCAGCCTGTTGGGTCCTGACTGCTTCTACCCTACAGGCTCGTGTCCGGGTTTCCCAAAATGCTGATCTTAATTTTGAATTCTGTGTGTCGCATTTCCCATTCTTGCTCTAGATGTCAGTAGATTCCGTTAAATCAGTTAACACTTCTATGTTGATTGTTAAGCTTTAATTCATGCAGGAGAATTATAATACTTTCCCCCATTTTCCCAATTTCTCAACTGAGTTTTCTTGGGGCTTGGGATTTGGAAAAACATAACTTCCTAAGAAATACTGGGAAGGAGTTGCCATATGAAATTGCTAGTGGATGCCCATGGTGGGGCACAACAGGGCAGGACTGGTCCCCTCCCTCCGAGGGAGTCCTCCTTCACGGGCCTCAGAAAATGATAGAAGGGAGAGGTTTGCAATGTTATGAGGAGCAGAGCCTTGGCTACAAAGCAGGAAAGCTACACTTGTCCTTGTTTCTGTTCCTGAAAGCTGTGTGACTCCAAACAGGGCTCACCCTTTCTGAACATGTATCCTTAAAATAGCAAATATCGATGGGGCAAGCACTTTGTATTGATATATAGTGGTGATTGTTACAATAAAGGCCTTATTACCCTTGCATAACAGATCAAGAATCTGAGGCTCAGGAGGCCTGAATGAGGCAGAGAAGGTCACAGACTGACCAGTGCAGAGCTTCCAGACTGAGACTCCCTGGGAGCAGAGATAGTGTGTGCCTCTGTCCATCACCGTAGCAATGAGAACTGGATTTAGGGGAAAGCATTAAGGAGTTCTATAGCTAGCTGAAGTCAAAATTCCTGGAAAACCAGCCATCATGCCTTGGACTAGTATGGAAGCCAAAACAGAGTCCTAGGACTAAGTGTATTTCCATCTCCGATTCTGGTTGAAATTCAGCTCTGGAGAGCAGTTTCCTGGGAAATGTCCCCCCAGGGCCCTTCTGTGGCCAGCCCTCTGCAGGGAGGCAACCATTCCAGTTTAGGGTGGAAAGAGTAGTGAACTGGGGGGTAGGACACCTGGGGTCTAGCCCTGCCTTAAAAAAAATTTTTTTTTTAACATTTATTTTTGAGAGACAGAGAGAAACAGAGTATGAATGGGGGACACAGACTCTGAAGCAGGCTCCAGGCTCTGAGCTGTCAGCACAGAGCCCGACATGGGGCTCAAACTCACAGACCATGAGAGCATGACCTGAGCCAAAGTCGACATTTAACCAACTGAGCCACCCAGCTGCCCCTAACCCTGCCTTTTTCAGTCACCTACTGACTTAGAGTATCCCACAGATATTTATTAAGGGCTTACTCCATGCCAAGGGTAGCTCTATGCTATGAACGGAAGTAGACAAATCTTAAAGGGAGAGGGGGAAGGCTGATATGGGGCTCAAATGCCCCCACAAGCCAGGTTGACAGCAGGTCGATATGACTCAGGCAATGGGGACTCCCAAGACCTGGGAGCTCATCCCCTGTCTAAAGGGACGGCACCCACCATCTCAGTTTCAGTGTAAGGTTAGCTTGTGGAAACTTGGGCTCATGTCTGGTAGGTCTTTCATATTTGCAAAAGAAATGGGAAATACAGATTTTTAAGTGCTTCCAATTTTTAAATGTTGGCAACTGATCAACATGTTGTAAAACCCCGTCTATGCTATGAAGACAGGTTGATTCTTTCCAGCTTCCTCTCTCCCAGCCTATGCTGATGCGTGGACTCCCTACAGGAGGGGGCAAAGCAGGTAGCTTGGAAGGTGCTGGATCAGATTCTCTCTGCTGGGTACCCAAGGGTCAGGGAGGCTGAATTCAGAGGCAGGTTTTCCTATCCCCAGAGGAAGCAGAAGTGACCAACCAGGAATGGGGAGATACCCTTGGTAAAGATGCTGTCTGTTTTTCAGGGACCCATAGGCAGCCTATTCTGGACCATCTCTGTCTTCTCCCCACAGCTCCCTGCCCTCCAACCACTGTGCTGTCTTTGTTAGAAGAATGAGGGTAACAGGCCTCACCTTCATCGGCCTCAGAGTGGAGGGCGGCGACAATGAGGAGGAGAAAAGCCAGCATAGCCAGGCTGCCCCTCATCCTTCCGGTGGCTCACCAGCTGCAGAAGCAAGATGGGGCCGAAGACTCCTGGGTTCTCTGACTCTTTGAAATTTGGGCTCCAACTGTCCTTTATAAAAGGTTGCTGGTCAGGAAGTCACGAGATAGAAAAATCTGAGATTGCATGTAAGTTTTGTTTCTTTGGAATTATGGCATGTGATGACATATCTAAATATGAGAACTGAGTCAACTTATTCAAAGAGAAGTAGAGGCAGACAATGACTCAGGTTTCACATTTGGCTTACATCTTGTGGGTGGGGTAGGGGAAGACCAGAGACGAGGGCTTTGGGGTAGAAACTATCCTTCTTTCCTGCTCCTCCCCAGGCAGCCTGGTGAAGCCTGCTCTTCAGGTCCTTAATTAAATACTGGTGTGTTGGGGGATGTCCGTGGGAGGAAGTCAGACAAAGAAAGTAGTAGATGGACTTACAAGTGAGGAAGAGAATAAAGCAGAGTGAGGTCATAGAGAGCCAGGGTCTGAGTGGTGGTTGCTTGGTAAGCCTGGCTAGGAGCTTATTCAGAGGAAGTGTCATTACAGCTGAGACCTGCTTGTTGAGAAGGAGACTTACTTGCACAAATCAGGAGCCCACATGTCTTGGGGAAAGGGAACAGCAAGGACAAAGCCCCAAGGTGGGATAGGTTTGTGCATCGCAGTGGGGGGTGGGGGGGGCAGGTGGAAGAGCAGGTGACAAGAGTGAGGGAGTAAGGGTGAGTGATTGGAGATGAGGTCCATTGTCCAGGTCCTTTTGGTCCTGTCTCTCCACAGTTTACATCTCATTTCACTACTGTCCCATCCACACAGGCACTGCAGGCAGTGACAGAACAAGCCAGCATGGCTCATATTCCCAAGAGCCTTCAGTCACTATATCCTGGAGAGCAGGTGGATGGGTTCAACAGGAATATGTAAAGACTTCAGTCTCCCTCCTTTAGGTGGATGCAGAGGATTTCAGCTGCCTGCTTTCTCCCGACATATGAAGGGTATTAGTGGGGGGTCTGATCTCCCCATTTCTTGTAAGTTAAGAGAGGTGGAGGTACTTAGAGGGATGCCTCTGGTGGCTGTCTCTCCTCCCTATGGGCTACTGTGTGTGCACAGGAGAGGGCAGGTGGCAGACAGTGGCCTTTGCCCCCTTGGTTAGCAGAACATCAGATGGGAGGGATGGGGGGACACACATGGACAGGAGGGTGGAAGAAGCTGATTTGTACCATTGTTTGGGTCACCATTCTGAGTTACTGGTGACACTGACTCATGTGCCTTCTATGCTCTGGTAAGCAATGTGCACCCTTCTCTTAGACCTTCAGTCCTACTTGACTGACTGCTTTCCCTATTCAAAGGAGAACAGCTGGACTGGGGAGGGGGACTTGGGGAGGATTAAGGCTCCAAGGTTTTACTTTTTTTGGTAAAGTTGTTTTTGTTTTACATGCTGGAGCACACAACACTGGTGTGGCCCACAATACACTGTACCTTAGTTTCCTGAATTACTCTTTCCCCAGCTGGTCCTGGGGCACTTTTGTTGAATGCCAAAAATCAGAGCCTCTGTCCACAGCTCTTTTCAGCCCACTCTTCCTCAGGTGTTCATTGATTGCTACTGGAGAAGGCAGTGGGGTTCATTTAGCTGGACTTGGCCCAGCTGAACCCATGCTGACTTGCACTGAGCACTTCCTTTTTAAAGTGCCAACAAAGGGTTTCTTCCCAAGAACTGCATAGGTGTAGAATCTTGCCCAGAACAAAAGTGGCTGACCACTCTCAAGTCCATCCATCTTTCCACCTCCGTTTTGGGAAAGTTGCTTGCCATTTGCTTGTCACCAATGTTTTACAAGCTCTCTGCCTCCCAAGGATCCACAAAGGTGATCAGTCTCTATCCTCTTTTAGCTACTAGAAAGGACTTCATGCAAGCCAAGGAATGAAATGTCATACAATCTACCCAGCCGTCTTGGGCTTTTGATATATTCTCATCTATGTGAATTATACCCTTTCTAGGGAGGGGCAAATAAAAACTAGAGACTAAGAGTTCTGTTTTGTATCTTCCACCTGTTCAGCTAACACTCTTTGTTCAAAATTAATTCATTCATTGACTCATTCGTGTATTCTGTAAATAATTATTGAATGCATACTATGAGTTGAGCATTGTCTAGGAATCAGAAAATTTTTTAATTAATTTTTTTGAAGTTTATTTATTTATTCTGAGAGACAGAATGAGCAGGGGAGGGGCAGAGAGAGAGGGAGAGAGAGAATCCCAAGCAAGCTCCACACTGTCAGTGCAGAGCTTGACATGGGTATCAATCTCATGAACCATGAGATCATGACCTGAGCTGAAATCAAGAGTCAGATGCCTAACAGACTGAGCCACCCATGCACCCCTAGATTTATGGGGTCTTCTGTATAGGGTCTTCTGCAAATGGAAGCAAGCAATGGGCTTTTGACAGTTTTCTCTTAAAACAAAGGCTTTCATCATGATTCATTGTTAAAAATGCCACAATATGGAGAAATTTAGAAAATAGTTAAGCAAAACTAAGTAAGCAGAAATCCCCTGTGATCCCACAGTCACATTTTTACATGTCTCTTTGCCTTTTCCTCTACATGCTGTCTCCCTAGCTGACATCACATCAAATAAACCAATTTCATGGCCCGTGCTTTGACACATTGTGAACCATTTCATTTCATTATAAAATTGTATGTGTAAACTAATTTCTAACAAAAATGGTGTGTGCTTTTTATAGAATTTTGAAGAAAAGAAAAGAAAAAATACCCTCAGTTGTAACACTATGAACATTTTAATGTGTAGCTTTCTGGTCATTTTCCTATACATCATCATACACATTACATACATATACAATGAAAAATGGGGTCATGCTTAAAATGTTCTTTCCTGTAACCTGGTTTTTATAATTTTATAATTATTTTTACTTAATATTGGGTAGCACAAAATATGGCTTGAGAATAAAGAGACACAATACAACATCACTGCACCTGGCATCCCGTGGGCCCCTCTGCATTTCTATGCCCTTCGAAGGAAGATCACTTCCTTTGAGTGATCTCTCTCCCAAACATTGTTTATACTGCATTCTGGCTTTTCTTATGGTTTCACTATGCATATTTGAATCTTAAACAATGTATTTTTAGTTTTGTCTGTTTTTGAACTTCATATAAGTAGAATCATTATATGCATTCACACACAGCTTTTTCTCTCTCTCTACCTTATGCTCCTGAGATTCACCCATGCTACTATGTGTAGCTATCATGCATTTACTTTCACTCCTGGGAATAATTCAGTGTATGGGGATACACAGTGTGTTTTTCATTTGCTTCCTTTTATGTTTGCCAATGTCACCATGGCCGCCATGTTTCCTGGCATAAGTGTGTGAGAGTACATATGGGAGTTATGGGGGAGTGGGGGCGCTGGGTCTTTGGCTATGCACACCCTTACTGTACCCAATGGCAATAGTACTTTTCTTTTCTTTTTAATTTTTTTTAATGTTTATTTTTGAGAGAGAGATAAAGTGTGAGCAGGGGAGGTACAGAGACAGAGGGAGACACAGAATCCAAAGCAGGCTCCAGGCTCTGAGCTGTCAGCACAGAAACTGTGCTAGAAACTATGAACCGCGAGATCATGACCTGAGCGAAGTCAGACACTCAACCAACTGAGCCACCCAGGTGCCCTGGCAACAGTACTTTTCAACATGATAGGACTGGTCCACACTGGTAGCAGCAGTGTGTACCTGTCAGTCACTCCATAGCCTCCCCAATATGAATACTTTCACATCTAATGAAATTTGGAGGGAAGGACACAGGAGGAAGGAAGGAAGGAAGGAAGGAAGGAAGGAAGGAAGGAAGGAAGG
>NW_024412446.1:1254518-1446262 GCF_014898765.1 Herpailurus yagouaroundi | reverse complement strand
AGGAAGGAAGGAAGGAAGGAAGGAAGGAAGGAAGGAAGGAAGGAAGGAAGGGATGTAGGTAAACTTCATTCTTTCTAAACTCAGAACCTAGAACTGGGTACTCTGAGCCAATACATATTGCTGGTCTGATGAATTTCTTACATTGTCTACCTAGACTCTGCTCATCACAGCCACTGAAATCCTCTGTGTGACTGAAGGAGGAAAGGTGAGGGGCAGTAAGACAGAGCCAGGTGACCTCCCAAAACATTTAGTAAGTAACAAAATTGGAAATTGAAAAGGAATTATAACCATAATGTAGCACGCATAAATTTAAAACAAACATAATCAGAGCGCCAGACCATGTCTGGAAGCAGCTTCTGATGTTTCCTGGCTCAGGTCCCTGTGCCCAAATCTGTTCACATATGTAGTGCTTTCCTTGCTGGGTCCAGACTCCTTGGGGATTGAATTCCAGTAGCTGATGGGTTTCTGGACCCACACATTGCTGAGGTTGGCACAGACCTTTCCAGTCTCTTAGATGGAGGAAGCAATGGTGAGAGGGAGAAGTATATAAAAAAGGAACAAGTCCACAACAGAACGTCTGAGAGATTGCATCTCTCTCTGCTCCATGTCTCTTTCTGTTCTGGAGATCTCAGAGCCAGTCTCTTTCAGAGCTAGGCATATTCCCCCAGCCCTCGAGGTCCCTAGACCTTTTTTAATTGTTCACAGAAGCTGACTTCCCTCCTCTCAGCTCTTCCTTGATTCCCCGTGGGCCCTGGGCCAATCAGAAACACCTCAGGGATCCCTCCCTGTGTCCTGCACTCCTGGCAGGGCCCACCTGTCTGTGTCTCTGTCCATTCTATGTCCTGCAAGGACATTCTATGTCTCCCTGGGATGGGCAGGAGGACTGGCCCAAACATGGCCCCAGGCTGGGAGCATGAGCTGCTGGTCTCTAACAGGACATATGTGAGGGGCCCAGTGAAAAATGTACAGAAGCAGCAAGGGCTTGTCAGTAATGTTTCCAAATGACCAATTTTTTACTTTGCTGACTTTTTTTTTTTGGTCTGTTTTCTGTTCATTGCTTACCACCAATCTTATTATTTTCTTCCTTCTACTTACTTTGGGTTTAATCTGCTCAAATTTTCCTAGCTTCTTAAGGTGGAAGTGTTATTAATTTATTTCACACCCTTCTTTGTTGTACAAGGAAACATTTAAAGCTATAAATTCTCAGGGCGCCTGGGTGGCGCAGTCGGTTAAGCGTCCGACTTCAGCCAGGTCACGATCTTGCGGTCCGTGAGTTCGAGCCCCGCGTCAGGCTCTGGGCTGATGGCTCGGAGACTGGAGCCTGTTTCTGATTCTGTGTCTCCCTCTCTCTCTGCCCCTCCCCCGTTCATGCTCTGTCTCTCTCTGTTCCAAAAATAAATAAACGTTGAATAAAGCTATAAATTCTCTTCTTGGTTCTGCTTTAGCTTCACAATGCCAATTTTTAATATGTTTTCATTACCATTTAGTTCAAAATGTTTTCTTGTTTCCCTTGTGATTTCATCTTTGGTGCATAAACAATTTAGAACTGCATTCTTTATTTCCAAATATTTGGCATTTTCTATATATCTTGATTGTTATTGATTTTTTTAAAAGTAGGCTCCATGCCCAATGTGGAGCCTAACATAGGGCTTGAATTCACGACCCCGAGATCAAGACCTGAGCTGAGATCAAGATTCAGATGCTTAACTGACTGAGCCACCCAGGTAACCTGATTGTTATTGATTTCTAATTAAATTCCAGTATGCTCAGAGAATATACTCCCACTTCTGTTAGCAAACTTCAGGCTTTTTTCAAAGTAAAGTGCCATATTTGTTGTATTTATGTTAACTATTTAAAATGTGTAAAACTATGCTAACATTTTTATTACATTCTTATTTCTTTTTTGTGTGTCACTTTTTATTTTTTTATTTACTTATTTTTTCAATATATGAAATTTATTGTCAAATTGGTTTCCATACAACACCCAGTGCTCATCCCAAAAGGTGCCCTCCTCAATACCCATCACCCACCCTCCCCTCCCTCCCACCCCCCATCAACCCTCAGTTTGTTCTCAGTTTTTAACAGTCTCTTATGCTTTGGCTCTCTCCCACTCTAACCTCTTTTTTTTTTTTTCCTTCCCCTCCCCCATGGGTTTCTGTTAAGTTTCTCAGGATCCACATACGAGTGAAACCATATGGTATCTGTCTTTCTCTGTATGGTTTATTTCACTTAGCATCACTGATGAAGTGTTTCAGTGTTGTGCCCCAACTCTGTTTTCCCTAAGCCCTGTGGTTTTTATTGCATGATTTTGCAGAGTGCAGTGGTTTTTAAGAATGTACATGTCATGTTCTTGCAGAACTGACTGTATCACAATTTGTTTATCCACCCACCACCCGATGGACATTTGAGTTCTATTTTTTAAAGTTTATTTATTTACTTATTTATTTGAGAGAGACAGAGACAGTGCAAGTGTGAAAGGAGCAGAGAGAGAGAGAGGGAGAGAGACAGAATCCCTAGCAAGCTCTGCACTGCCAGCACAGAGCCTGACCGAGGGCTTGACCCCACGAAACCATGAGATCATGACCTGAGCCAAGGTCAGATGCTTAACTGACTGAGTCGCCCAGCACCCCAAGTTCCGTTTTGAATAAAGTTTGGGGATAGGCTCCATACCCAACATGGGGCTTAAACTCAGGACCCTAAGATCAAGAGTTGCATGCTCCACCAACTGAGCCAGTCAGGCACCCCTGTTTGGGGATATTTGAAATAAACTGTCATAATGACTTGTGTACAAGTCTTTGGACGTGGAGATGAAAATTGTGGGAAATCAGAGGGAGCAAATGTAAAGGTCTTGATGTGGATAGAGCCTTGACCATATCTTCAGGTAGGAGAACTTGGTCAGGAGCTCACTCTTCATTTGTACTCCAAGTCCCTGGTTACTTTTGTATTCAGTGCCACCAAGACTTGCTCTGGATGGACATTTATTTTCAATTCTAATAGAGTCGCTAGGAAGGATAATGGGGAAAAGGAAAAAGTTAACTTTTTTTAGAAGCAAAATTATAGAATTCAATACACATAGGTATGTAATATGTCTGTTATTTTCTTTGTATGAAGAATGTGAATCCTTATGTAAATTGTGTATATCTTTTCTAAAATTGAAGAAATAGTTGTAGATTCCCTGTATACAAAATAGAGTTCTGTTGTAATCTTATGAGTAATTATTCTCCTTTATTTTCCAGCATTAGGCAGTGTCACTGCCATGTGTTGCCTTGGAATTTTCTGTGTCACTTAACTGGGTGTTGACTGGGATTCATCCTGTTACAAAGTTGTTGTTTCATTCAAAAAAGACCATGCTGTATACACCCCTCCCGTGGTCATATCCCCTGATGATGGCAGGAATACCCCTATTCCTCTCCCCAGCCTTTTAGCCTATTGAAGCAGGATATCTTAGAGAGGGGACAGGAGAGAATCATTGCCCAGGGCAATGACTATTATACTTGCACTGCTCCCCTAAATGTGGATGAGAGAACTCCTAGGGGAATATTTGTAGAGATTGGAGGTGCCATCTAGGAAAGAGGAGTCTTCTCGCTATTCAGTTAGAGTCTACATAGAAAATGTATTTGTTGCTGTGCCCTGAGTGTATCTGAGTAAGGGAAGGGAGACAGATAGATGGCAAGCAGGGAAGACTGCCTGCACTCTGACTTTTGGCTTGAGAAGCATTAGCAAAGTGAAGATGCAGTATCAGGTAGAGGGACTTGAATCATCTTGTTTTTGCACACCCAAGAGGATGATGTCCTGGTTAGCTGGAATCAGAGGGGACGTTAGGTTAAGTTTGTTCCAGGTGCAACAACACCTTGGGAGATAGGGGTCTGATGGTTAAGAACACGGGACATGAACATTCCATCACGGGTAACTAATAGCCATGGAGAAGTTAACCTAACCTCCCTGAACTTCTGTTTCCTCATCTATGATTTGGCTCATGAACAGAATAAGCATCGCATTGGTATTGTGAGGACAAAATGAGTCAGTGCATGAAAGTTCTTAATTCATATTAAATTCAATAGAAGTAAGCTACTATTCTTAAGAAAGCTTGGTTTCTTTAAAAATGCAAAGATGCACGTGAAAGAATGTCTTGCCCTTTTGTTCATGTCAAGCGCTGATTTTACTTTAGAGAATATAATTTATGGCTTAATTTATAACATGTTTCAGCTCTGGCTTTTTCTGGTTGATATCGCCATTGTAAGGTGAGGTGTCATTACAGTGGCATGTTTTATTATTTTTCAGTCTTTTATCACTTCTCCAATTTGCTTAAACTTCCCCTTTCATCCCTCCCAATCAGTATTATTGCTGTTCAAGAAAACAAGCAGCACAATGGCTGGAAGTCCAAGGCTTACTTTTAAACAAACAAAAGCCTGTTTGTTATTCACAAGGTTATACCATAGTGCAAAGACCAAATACTTATTGAGAAATGAGTATTTAAAAACTCTTGTTTGTTGATGGATTTGCTCAAATATCTAGAGGGAAGATTTAGTAAAACCATTCAACACCACCTTGCGTCACATGCACTATGTGACTTCTCAGAGAAAACATTCAATAGAAAACATAATTCAAAATAAAAATAAAGATGAAATAATTTAAATAAACAAAAATTTAAGTAGGGAAGGCTCCAGAGTTTGGTTAGTGGGACATGGGGTTTAGACCCATGAAAGAGGGGTTCTTCTCGCTTAGGTCCCTGCTTCTCAATCTACTGATTGATTTGGCTCTTTCTTTCTAGACCCCTCAGATTCAGGACTAGGTTCATGATGGGCCCAGGCATCACTGGGGTTGGCACAGGCCAGCTGGTCTCTTTTAGTTTGGAAGTTAAATGGACTGAGGAGTCAGAAAGATTAAGGAGGATATATATAGCCAGCAGGGAAATTTCTGAGCCCACAGTGGCCCTTCCATCCCTCTTTCTGACTTGACATCTCAGGGTCTGTCACTTTCTCAGCAATCAGCTCTCATACGTCAAGGCATCCAATTTCCTTGAATATCTCATGAGGATCTCCTCCTACACTTTCTCTCCTACTATTAGTTCCTTTCCCCTCTTCTCCTGCACTTGGTCAGCTTCTCCTGGTTCCATGTTGGCCCTGGACTGGCTCAGAAAACACCTGAGGGTCTCTTCTGTACTTGTGGTGGGCCAGAGATCTAGATACTCCTACAGTGGTGCCCAGTCTACCTCCTTCTACCAATGCATCTACCTCTTCTCTCCAGGGCTTCCCCAGTTTGTCACCAGGAGTGAGCAGGAGGAATGCCCTTACGTGTCACTGGGCTTAGAGCACTGGCTGTCGGTCTCATGAGAGTCAGCTACAAACTTTTGAGAGCACCTCAGCTCAACACCAACTGTTGGACAAGGCATAGCAAGAGACTCAAATTATTTATTTATTTATTTATTTATTTGCTTGTTTTTATTTCAAATCTATTTTTTTATTTTTAATTTATTTTTGAGAGAGAGAGAGAGAGAGAGAGAGAGAGACCATGAGCAGGAGAGGGACAGAGAGAGAGGGGGACAGAAGAACTGAAGTGGACTCTGTGCTGACAGCAGAGAGCCCAAGGTGGGGCTTGAACTCACAAATGGTGAGATCATGAACTGAGCCAAAGTTGGATGCTTAACTGACTGAGCCCCCCACCCCCACCCCGTTCCTCTATTTATTTATTTTTGAGACAGAGAGAGAGAGATAGAGAAAGGGAGTGGGGGAGGAGCAGAGAAAGGGAGAGAGAGAATTCCAAGTAGGTTCCTCACTGTCAGTGCAGAGCCTGATGGGGGGGCTCAAAACTACAAACCATAAGATCATGACCTGAGCTGAAATCAAGAGTCAGACGCTTAACCACCTGAGCCAACTAGGCATCCCAAGACTGAGTCATTTGAAAGCCAAAGAAAATCAACTTCTTATCCCTGACCCTAACCCTCCAAAAGGTCAGAAGGAACTAGGAGCACCTGTGTGGCTCAGTTGGTTAAACATCCGACTTCAGCTCAGGTCATGATCTCACAGTTGGGGAGTTCAAGCCCCTGTGTCAGGCTCTGTGCTGACAGCTCAGATCCTGCTTTAGATTCTCTGTTCCCTGTCTCTCTGTCCCCCCCCCCCCCCGCCCCTCTCTCAAAAAGAAATAAATAAACATTGAAAAAAGAAGGAACTAGAAATATCTAGCATTTCTTAAAGTTGGGGAACTCAAATGGGGCATGTGCTTTTTTCCTAGAAATTTCCCTGTCTCTATCTCTCTGTTTTGGTTTTTATTCTTAAGGGAACTTAAAATGTCTTATCTGTCTTTCTGCCTTCTTTAGAATGGAAATTCGTCTAGCCAGGGATGTCACAATAGAACAGATATCAACCTGGGATATCTCTTATGTCACCAAAACAAGTGGGCTTTTGAGAAGAGCTGACATGACTCTAAACTTACACCAGTGGGAAATAAGTAGACCTGGAGTGTGCCTCTTGCCAACAGTTATTCAGTGAATTTGGCTTCAATTATTTTATATATAAAGTGGAACTTACCTCCTCTGCTCGCTCTCTTTCTCTGAACTACTTGGTAGAATATGATATCCTGGACCTTTTTGGAAGAGAGAACAGGGGTGTTCAAAACCCCATGTTGAGGGGCGCCTGGGTGGCACAGTCGGTTAAGCGTCCGACTTCAGCCAGGTAACGATCTCGCGGTCCGTGAGTTCGAGCCCTGCGTCAGGCTCTGGGCTGATGGCTCAGAGCCTGGAGCCTGTTTCCGATTCTGTGTCTCCCTCTCTCTCTGCCCCTCCCCCGTTCATGCTCTGTCTCTCTCTGTCCCAAAAAGAAATAAACGTTGAAAAAAAAAATTGCTGCCAGGAAAGCTCTGGAAGCCTGGAGAAAGCAATGGATCATGCTGACTGAAGTTAAAATACCTGACTTGCCATGACAGATGGAGGAGAAAGGTTCATAGAGGTGAGCATGCTGGAATGGATATATTGTGTGAGGCTGGAAGACCCACCAGATTGTGTTCCATGGTAAATCCCAGAGACCACACTATCCACCGAAACCATCAGGATTCACTGTTAAGAGGGCACTAGCAACTCTTAAAAGCTCTGTGGTATCTCTCCTCTGCAGGCTAGGGCTGATGGGAGGAGTGGCTGCATTAAACTTGGCCCATTGATAGCAACTGGGATGATGTCTTCCCTCTTTGAATCTTGGAAAGTATATCTTTGATCCGTTTTGTAAAAATTTTAGCCATTATTAGTCTTCTCTCTCTCATCTCATTTTGGGATTCCAATTTACCAGATGACAGATACCTTCCTCTAGCCTCTATGTCTTCATATTCTCTCTTTTGTATTTTCTATTCTCCTGTTTCTCCTTGATTCATTTTGATAGGTTTTAACTTTGTTAACATCTCTTCTGTTGTATTTAATCTGCTCTGAATTTTTATTTCAGTTATTGCATTTTTCAGTTCTGGAATTTACTTTTGACTTTTGCAAATCTGCAGTCATAGTCATTACAGTTTTTAGTGCCTTGCCAAAAAGTTCAAGCTTTGTTTGTCAAGCTTTTTGTTCACTAACATCTGGAATCGTGTTTTTAAAACTTTCAGAGTTTCAGATTTTGAGACCACCCAGGCACCCAGGTGTCCAAAGACGGCCCTCTGTCTGTTTAGAGGCTGGTTCACTTTTTTTTTTACAGTGTTTATTTTTGAGAGAGAGCGAGAGCACGTGAACAGGGGAAGTGCAGAGAGAGAGGGGGACAGAAGATCCTAAACATGCTCCCCATTGACAGCAGAGAGCCCCACGCAGGGCTTGAACCCACCAACTATGAGATCATGACCTGAGCTAAAGTCAGATGCTTAGCTGACTGAGCCACCCAGGACCCCCAAGGGCTGGTTCACTTCTAATTTACTCTTACTTCTAAGGCATCAGCCCAAGCAGAGAATGGTTTCCTAAGGTCTCTTCACTGGGGCAGCCCTGGACTCTTCATTTTCCTCGAAAATGAAAATGTAAAAGTGTAAAAGGTTCAGATTACCTCCCCTGCAACCTCTCCTCAATTGCAAACATCTTTAGTCTAGAGGAGATCTCTAATGCCAGGCTCACATCTATGGATTTCCGTCTTTTCTGGGATCTTAGACCAACAATTCCTTACTTCTTGCTTGCCTAGCTTAGACTCACTCTTATTAGGGAACTGTGCATTCCTGATAACTCTGTTTCAGGTAGAACAAGGGCACATTAAGAGAGGGTTAATTAAGGGCTAATTAAGAATGTGGTACTTGCTCTGGTCTGCAGGCTTGATTCCAATGTTACTAGCTGTGTGACCTCAGGTGACTTTCTTAAACGTACTGAGACTGTTTCCTCATATGTCAAAGGGAGATAATCAGTATATATAACACAATGATATTTTGAAGACTAGACAATGCATGTAAATTCCTTGGTACAGGATGTGATGTGGCTCATAGTGAGTCCTCGAAAACTGTTAGTTTTTATTCTTAAGAAAGCAGAACTTAAGAAAATGCATAAATACACATGATTGAATGCCTTGATTTGTTGTTCATACAAGTGGCGGTTTCCCTGGTGCATATAAATCTGCATTTGTTTTGAATACTTTGCTTATTCTTCAGCCTATGAGGAATGTGTCACCAGCCTAAAGCCTGGTATCATTAGAATGAGACTTATCCTTTTTCTCTTGTCTTCCCTTCCTGCTCAGACGTCCCTAAATATTCCCTCTCATTCTTTCCAACCAATGAAACTGCTTTGTCAGGAAAACCAAACCAAAGCAAAGAATAGTCAGAAGTCCAAGATTCACCTAAGAAAGCAAAAATAATCTTTATTATTCTGACATGTGTAACAGAGTACAAGGCTCATTAAAAACTCAATATGCATCTATTGATGGATTTGGTCCAGTGTCTACTCAGAGACAGAACAGTTTTTCACTATCACACTGAATATGGCAACCACTGTATGACTGACTGGGAAGAGACTTGGGGATAAGAGGGTGTCGTATGATTGCTCAGAGAAAAACACCAAATAATAAAACAATTTATAATATTTAAATAGCTTAACTAAATAAAAGTTTTCAGAATGCGGTTAGGAGAAGGGAGAGGGAATTTCTGGAGTTGTGGCAGCAGCTCTCTGGTTCAGGTCCCTGCTGCTCAATCTACCCACACTTCTAACGGGTTTCTTCTGGACCATTTGGATTCTCCTCCAGGCCCCTGATGTATTCCTGGACCTAGGCACTGCTGGGGTTGACACAGAAATACCGTGTCAATTTGTTTGGCAACAAATCTATGGAGAAGGCAGAAGTATTATATAGAGAATGAGTAAGGACATTCCTGACCACCTGTGGGCACTTCATCTTCATCCCTGTGGGCAGCTTAGGGCTGGTCCACCTTATCAAGCATCATGCCCCAAACCTCAAAGGATTCCTTGTTCTCCCCTGAGTGATTTATGGAGATAACTCAGGCCACTTCCTTTCTGCTGTTTCTTTCTTCTCTCCTCTCTCTTTCTGGGCATGACCTCCTTGGCTCCCTGCAGACCCAATCCCATGTCAGGAAACAGCTCAATGGCCTCTCTGTGTGTCCTGCATGCACAAAAGGCCCCCATAAGACTAGGCCTTCTTAGGACAACTCCTTATCTACCAGCTGGAGCACCCCGTGCTCTGACTCCTGTGAACACTCCCAACCCCCACATCTTGTGTCTCCCCAGGGCTAGGCGGGAGGACTGATACTTCCACGACACCATGTTTGGGGCACTGGTCACTGGTCTTAAAATAGGCAACCACAGTGTTGTGGGAGATCTTCAGGGACATACAGGCAAAGCAGCAGGGGGATGTGGTGTAACCTTATCTGTGAGGGAACAAGAATAGCAAAAGTTGCTCTGGAGCCCAGGCAAGTCTGAGAGGGTCTGGAAGAGGTGAAGAGAGATAGCATAGCTCAGAGTTGAGGCGTGGGAGGAAAGGAAACTGGAAATAATTTGGCTTTTTAATTAATTTGTTTGTTTCTCATTAAATTCCCTAGTCTTGTCTCTGGATTTGTCTATTTTGGTCTCTATCTTACTCTGCAGGGAACCAGCCTGTAGAGCGTCTACTCCCTTCTCCTAACTTTCTTTAGGGTAAAAAAATTTTTTTTAATCCATTAAATCATATGGAAACTGAGTGAAAGTTGGAACAATTTTTATAACTCTTGGGAATTGCTGAGGTGATTCTAAAATTTACCAGCACCAATAAGATCTCAATAGACCTAGATTCTACCTTATGTTAATAACCCAATAAACTAGACCTCAGTGATCTCATCTGAGAAATAGGATAACCTCTCCTAACTTCCATTCTGCAGCCTTGATCAACGGACTCCTTTTGAACCCTTCTGAGGAAAACAACCACATCATTTTGAAAGCCCACTTGAGTCTCTCAAATGTCACATGGTGGTTCTCAGGCCACAGCTAGGAAGGTGTGGATCGACCTCTGGCCAACATATGGGGAGCAACTGTTGAAGGCAAGTGGACAACAGACTCACTTTGTGCATAAGAGCAGGGGGCCATGGTGCAGAGGAGGACAAAGATGGCAGGCACGAGGCCCCTCATGGTGTTGGACAGGCAGAGCATTGTGGGCAGAGCTGAGATGGGGCTTGGGAACTCACTACTGCCAGACTCCTTCTGGGATCTGACCTATGTCTATTCCTTTTTATAGTCAGCCTTGGGCCATGGGAACACAGAAATTGGAGGTGGTGCCTAAGCAAGACATTTTAAGTACAGTGTTGTCATGTGAGTTCTACAACCCAAGGTTTCCTATAGTTATAAGAGAGGTTTAAGGTGCAAACAAGAGTGGTTCAATTACTAATTTAATTGGGGTGCTCAAGAGGAAGTTGTTTATCCAGATGGGGGACTAGCTTCCTTCCATAAAGCAGAGTGTTTTTTTTAAATGTTTATTTATTTTTGAGAAACAGAGAGAGAGCATGGAGGTGGGCAGAGAGACAGAGAGAGAGAGACACGGAATCTGAAGCAGGCTCCAGGCTCCGAGCTGTCAGCACAGACCCCCATGTGGGACTCTAACCCATGAGCCTTGAGATCATGACCTGGGCCGATGTTGGGTGCCCAACTGACTGAGCCACCCAGGCGCCCCATAAAGCAGAGTGTTCTGATGGACTTCCACAGTGATTCTCCATGTAAATGTGACAGGTGTAATAATGTCATTCAGTGTCAAGCAGTATAAACCAAGCTTAACTACACCCTAAGGAAAGAACGTAATTGGAAATCCTGGAGGTACAAGAATAGTAAAAGTAAGGATTAGCTTTTCAGTAATTGGTCTATTTATCAAATACTCCTCATAGACCTGCAATGAAGTCCGGATTTTATACTGGATGAGGGTCAGCAGTCTTACAAATGTCCATACTCTTTCAATCAGAAGCGACTTCTCAGACTCTATCCTAAAGAAATGAACTCATCAATGGGAAAAATTTTAGGGACAATGTTATTTGGTGCAGCTTACCTATAATCAAATAATTAACACCAAACTATATATTCCACGGTGTTGGAATAATGAAGTTAATCCACTGATGGACTGTTAGCCAGCCACGTAAACAAATAGAATGACAAAAATACTTGATGTTTACTATTAAATATTAAAAAGATAGATGCAAAATGTTAAATGTAAATTTGTTTTAAAAGTCCTAGGAAGAGGAGTGCCTGGGTGGCTCAGTTGATTAAGCATCCAACTTTGGTGTGGGTCATGATCTCATGGTTTGTGAATTCAAGCCCCACATGGGGCTCTCTGCTGTTAGAGCAGAGCCCGCTTTGGATCCTGTCCTTTGTCTCCCTCTCTTTCTACCCCTCCCCCACCACTTCTCTCTCTCTCTCTCTCTCTCTCTCTCTCTCTCTCTCTCTCTTTCTCTCTCAAAAATAAATAAACATTAGGGGCACCTGGGTGGCGCAGTCGGTTAAGCGTCCGACTTCAGCCAGGTCACTATCTCACGGTCCATGAGTTCGAGCCCCGCGTCAGGCTCTGGGCTGATGGCTCGGAGCCTGGAGCCTGTTTCCGATTCTGTGTCTCCCTCTCTCTCTGCCCCTCCCCCGTTCATGCTCTGTCTCTCTCTGTCCCAAAAATAAATAAACTTAAAAAAAAATTAAAAAAAAATAAATAAACATTTTTTAAAAATCCTGGGAAGAAAAAAAAAATCAGAAAGAAATAAAACCCTCTGTCCATGCCTGTCTGCTCCGCAGCCCATGTCCATGGAATGTCTCTCCTCTACATGACCTGCTTCTCTCTGGGAAAGAGGAATGATTTTGACATTATATAAGGAGAGGAACACTAGCTGTTGGTGTCACCATAATTGTCAACAAATCTGGGACAGATCTGGAGAGAAAGAAGAAAAACTGCAGGACCAGTGTGATGTCTACCCTCAGCGTGAGGGAGCAGCAATCAAGAGTCTGAGAAAAGTGAGTCAACTTCTTCCACCCTCTGAGGGGCCCAGCGGGAAGTTGATGGAGAGATGTCACTGCTCAGAGCTGCTGAGTGGAACACAAAAGGAACCAAGGAAGCAAGGCATTTCTTGTTTGCCTTGAATTTTTGTTTTGAATCTCTTATTATCAGTCTCTAGCGCCCTCTTGAGGGAGTATAGCTATTGGAACCATGAGCCCTTTCTCCACCTCTTTTAGGGAAACTTCATCTGGTCTACAGAAATATTTCCCAGAAGACCTCATCCTCTTCTTCTTTTTTTTTTTTTAATGTTTATTTATTTTTGAGAGAGATAAAAAGACAAAGAGCAAGCTGCAAGTGGGGGAGGAGCAGAGAGATAGGGAGACACAGAATTTGAAGCAGGCTGCAGGCTCTGAGCTGTCAGCACAGAGCCCGATGCAGGGCTTGAACCCATGAACCGTGAGATCATGACCTGAGCTGAAGTCTGGTGCTTAACCGACTGAGTCACCCAGGTGCCCCCAGACCTCATCTTCTGTAAGTCAGCAAAGGGTGGAGTTTCTTGGGAGAACTGAGGGAAATCTGCCACTAGACCTGGCATCTGCATCTTGTTAGAGACTGAGCTAAGCCTCAATTTTCCCAGCTACAAATGGGTTCTAACCTTCCTCTGCCTCTTGGATCCAGATACAGGATAGATAAAACCCCTTGGGAAACACCCTAGAACATTTTGAAACCTTTTGTGATGTTCTTTGCTTTCATTTAGGGACTCCAGCTATAGGACTTAAGTGATATGGTTTAGACATCTGTCCAGACCATTGGGACACAACCCTAATAGCAAAAAGGGTAAGGGTTGAGAGTCTTGTGGTGCAGATAAGACTGTGAGCTGAGGAGATGGTCAATAAGGGCAGCTGTGGAGACTTTAAAGATGCTGGGCACAGAGGAGTGTGGGCAAAGCCAAGACAAGACTGGGCACTTGCTGCTGTCTATATCCTTCTGGGGTCCAAGCCATTTCCTTGTCCCTTCACAGGCAACTCTGGAGCATGGGAAGCCAGGGGTTGGGGATGGACAGAGAAGTTGTTGTATGGTGTCATGTTATGAGTCACATATGACATATGTCACTATGAATCACATATGCCAGGGCACCTGGTGTCACATGAAGGCTCAGGGTACACAAGAATAGCTCAGTCACTTGCCTGTTAAACTGTGTGGAAAGGTTTAGGACAGTGACAAGAGGTGAGATGTCTTGTGTTAGAGCTCTATGTGCATGGAGAGATCTACAGATTAATGATTCCTCCCACAGAGCAGATCTGATGCTCAGCCACAGCTCTTCTGACCATACAGACTGACATCTATGGTGATGCTTTAGCATCCTGGGCACACAAGTCACACTTAAACCACACCCTGGGTGAAAAGGACCATGACATCATGTTGATCAGAGCGCTTCTAAGAAAATTATTAACCAATGAAGGGGAAACCAGGAGTTGTCACCAGGGGACCAGGCTTAGCTGGTTCCTTCTACTAAGGGCAGATCTGTCTATAAACTGCACCTCTCGCTTTTTGCATCCACAAAGCAGACATGTCTGATGCTCTTCAGTGGTGCTTTGACTGCACTGATGTAATGTATATAATGATATCATGGAGTGTTATGTAGCTTGATCTATATTTGATCCAGGTCCAGATGGACAGAATGGAATCAGGGAAGCCGGGGCCACAGGCACGGCAAGAGTGACAAAACCTGCTTTTTCTTCACTGTTTCATTCACCAAGCACTCTCAGATCTCTATAATATACCATCACTGGGTTTGACAACAGGGAATAAAAATGAACACACATTAGATAATGGGGTATCTATACAGATCAGGAGCCTTAAGTGTCCTTACTTTTTGGCCCTGAAAGTCAACAGCTAGGAAAATATCCTATAGAAATAACTTCACTTATGGAGAAGGTTTTATGGGTTAGATGTTTAGTACAGCTTATTTACAAAATAATTTAAAATTAAAAAAATGGAATCTGTCCAAATGTGCTTCAATAGTGCATGATAATATTAATGCACTGGGCTCATGGTTGAATAAATTAGGCAGCTCTTAAAAAATACTGGAATGATTTGGGAAAGTCTTATGATGTTAAGTATAAATAATAAAAATACAAAATTACATTCATATCATGATTACAACATTGCCCCTCACCTCCCAGACACACAGTAAAAAAAAGTAAGGAAACAAGTTAGCAAACTGAATTATCATAAACCTAGAAAAAATTGCACTTGAAAGAAATAAACCAAAATGTTAATAGTGGTTAGGTTTGGGTAATAACATATTTCCTATTTTCCGGGAAAGAAATCTTACTCAAATTATGCCTCAGAATTCACATGTGCCACAGTAAGACAGGAAGAATATATAGGCAAACACCCACATCCTTACTGTCACTTGCCTTGCCATCTACTTAGCTTTCAGAAATAAAATAAGTTTTAATCTTTTCTGTATTTTATATATTTTCAAATTAGCTTTTGCTAGGGTGCCTGGCTGGCTCAGTTGGAAGAGCATGAGACTCTTGATCTCAGGGTCATGAGTTCAAACCCCACATTGGGTGTAGAGATTACTTGAAAAATAAAATCTTTAAAATAAAATTATTTTTTGCTACTTTTGGGGTGATCTACAGTTCACATTACAAATCAAGTACAAACACCCAATTTGAATTAAAAACATTAGTAATGTTGCTTTTTCCCTACTCCTATGAGACTCCCTTCTACAAATGTGGAGAAGACTTTGTGCAGACTTGATCTCTGAGCAGCAGCAGCCATTTTGTAACCATGAAGTGATAAGCTCCACCCCCCCCCCCAAAGAAAAGCCAACAAAATTTGGGGGGAAATAAGAAAAGAGTCCCTGATGATGTCATTAAGCTGCCAGACAAACCCTGGAAATGCCATCTTGACTTTACATTGAGGAAACAGGAAATGTTCTAGGATTTTTGAGGAACAAGGACTTCCTTTGAAAATTTCTTCACTTTCTTGGGGCACCTGGATGGCTCAGTTGGTTAAGCATCTGACTTTGGCTCAGGTCATGTTCTCATGGTTCATGGGTTTGAGCCCTGCGTTGGGGTCTGTGCTGATGGCTCAGAGTCTGGAGCCTGCTTCCAATTCTGTGTCTCCCTCTCTCTCTCTGCTCATCCCCCACTCACACTGTCTCTCTCTCTCTCTCTCCCTCTCTCAAAAATAAACATTAAAAAAGAAAATGTCTTCACTTTCTCAGTTACAAGAGATGAATACGCCACCACTGATTTAATTGTAGGTCCCTTTTATTTTCACTTTTTGCTTTTAGGGTCCTTTTTAAAATTGTTACAAATAAGCTGTGACAAACACCATTATGCATACAATGTTCTTCATCTTTGTGTTTATATCTGTAAGATAGATAATGGCAGAGTACTTTGCTGGTCAAAGGGTAACAACCTTTGAGTTGTTGAGTTGTTGAGTTTAAGGCTCATCATTCACTTAGCCCCCCAGTTAGCCCAACTAACCCAGGGCCCAGCTGTTTTGTGTGAGCCTCAGCCTTTTGATAGTGATGCTGTGAGCTACAAATACCTGGGGTAGGTACTGCTTGTGGTGAGCCCCTCAGACATTTCCCCAACTGGAGCCAATGTTGTGACTGGATCAGCCCTTGTGGTTCTTACGATTGTAACAACCACAGGGAAATTTTAAAATACAAGGTTTATTACTCATAGGGGTACACGGCATGTCTGAGGGTCACCCAGTGAGGTTACTGGTAGAGAGAGAATAGAGTGTAGACCTGGTGCTCTGCTTCTTTTGGCGTTAGGGGTGGGATGCCTGGGGCTTTGTGGGTTCACTATTGGTAAATGTAAAACATAAGAGCAGGAATTAGAGTGCAGGAAGGGAAAAGCAGAGTGGCTCAAGTGGCCAGTGATATAGGTTACTCAGGCCTCTCTGAAGGGAGAAATTTATGGACGGGGCAGCCTGGCTCTTTATCTAGTGGTGTCACAGGCAGTGAGTCTTTGAAATGGGTGCCTCAGCAATCAAAAGCTTACATTACAATCAAAAGAACACTTAGGTTACCATCAAAAGAGCTAATTGCCAGGCATTTATACTACCTGATATTGCAGAGATTTGTACACGTTTGATGATCCAGCCAAAGTCTGAAAGGCCAGCCTCAATCTTGCCCCTTGGTAGCTGAGGCTTCCCCAATTCTGCTTGTCTCCACCTGGGGTGTGTTTTAGCATGGGGTGTGTTTTTCAAGACTCCATGGCACTGTCACCTGTGTCACATCGATGCCATTTGAACAGCTGGGTGCATATCAGAAGGCCCTTTGGGTGAAATGCTTGATGGATGGATCTGCTCTTGTGAGAAGGCGCCAGCTAACTGGGTCACACCAGCATCTCACCTCCTCTCACTGTGGGAACCATTTCCTCCTCAAGTAGGCAACCAAACCGTTGTTGCAAATAACCTGAACCCTTGTGGCCACCCAGAGCTCTCCTGGCTTTATGCAACTCACGCATGACACCAACACCAACGATTTAAAATCCACCCCACCCACCTTGGTTTCCTCAACTTTCTATCTTTTATTGCCCTGAGGCTGCTTATAAAGAGAAGACATGGCTTAGACCCCAGAAGGAGGCAGTGGCTGCAAGTCCCCAGTGTCAGCTCTGCTTGGCCACTGCTTGATCTCACACTCTGCTGCCCAGCGACATGGAGGTCCCCAAGGCTGCCCTGGCTGTCCTGCTTCTCACCGCGACACTCTGTTCCCAGACCTGCTCTTCCTTTTGTGAGTCTGTCTTCCCTTCTCCCTCTTGCCCTGCCCTCCTGCTATCTGCCTGTGGCTTGGACCACAAGGCCAAAGTCTTGTGGCTTAGCCGCTCCAAGTAGAGAACTTCAGAAAGATCTCAGAGACTATTTCCTGAGAAGGATTTTCTTTCCCATGAGGTTTTAGCAATTCTGTTGTCCAGCTCTGGGAGAGAGTGGGAGGAAGTCCCTTTCTAAGGGTAGAAAAATGGATGCCCAACTGGGATTTTGACAAGAGGTAGAATCTGTGTCCAACTGGCTCCCAGGGGTGTGTGTGGCCTTGGCTCTCCTCATGAATTCCAGATACAACTACCCAGGGAGAGGCAGAAAAGGAGTAGTTTGTTTAGAAAACTCAATTCCCTACAGAGAGACAGAGAGACCCCCAAGCCAAGATAGACACTGAAAGAGAGACACAGAAATAAAAATGTCCAGGAAAAGATCTCTTCCTTCTGGATCTCTTTGTACCCACATTGCCACTCCAGAGAAATACTGTCTTCTTCCAGTTCTTCCTGACCCTCAGGGAGTGGCTGGCTTGTCCTTTCTTCTGAAGAGTGACTTAGGGTCTTTCTGTTCTGTCTCTCTCAGTTGGTGCCGACACCCCCACCTCTTGCTGCTTTGTCTATATCTCCCGGCAGATTCCACGCAAATTTGTGGTCGACTATTATGAGACCAGCAGCCAATGCTCCAAGCCCGGTGTCATGTAAGGCCCAGTCTTCCTGCTCAGCCTAAGGAAGGAGATGGGAGGTCTGGGGTGAGGCACCCCTTGAAGGACTCAGCCTTCTGAGACCCATCAGAGCACAGTATGCCAAGGGAGGCCACTGCCATGTTTTCTCACCTGGTCTGGTGCCTGTAGGGAGTCCTGGAGGACCTGTCCCTGGACAGAGGGAAGAGAGAGTTGAGGTGACAGTAAGAGGTTGGCTTTCTGAGTGGACTCCCACTGGAGACCTAGAGAAGGTCATGATCCCCAAGATTGAGGGCACATTTTGTGAGCATATGGATAGACCCTGAGAGGTCTGAGGCAGAGGAGGATGGAGGGGTCACAGTGGATCCAGGATTCCCCTGCTAGATTCTTCAGTATGTAATCCTTTCACCCTTCTCCACAGCTTCCAAACCAAAAGAGGCCGGGAGATCTGTGCTGACCCCAGGGAGGCCTGGGTCCAGGAATACATCACCAACCTGGAGCTGAATGCCTGAGTGGCCTAGAAGCTACAAGAAAGGTGTTACATCTATGTGCAGACTGGGGGCAGTCACCTGAGCCAAGGCAATGACCTTGGAACTCTGGAGGCACCTCTCCTATGGGTCACACCCCCACCCCCAGCCACACGCTACAGCCCTTTTTAACTTTAATTTTAGTTTTTGTATCTTATTTAACTTTTGTAATTTATTTCCATTGTTGAATTGTGTGATGTAATAAATATTTCTGCTGACATCTCACAACATCCTCTCCACCTCCCCACGACCCTCCCTTTTCTGTTCTCACACTCAATATGTGGGTCAGTCAGCAGGATTGGCACTGTCTTGTAGCTGTTGTATCATATATATCAAACAACAAATGTTTACGGAGTGGTTTTGCCCAGCACGGCTCTTCAAAATATTGAAGGTCCTTATATAAAAGGTAAACCAGCATTTTCCTTTTGATGACTCCATTGATTGTGGTTTCCCAACTAATCAGAGCCACAGGTTGAGAAGAATACTGGGGGTGGGGGGGAGTTTCGAGACCTCTGAAGAGGGACAGAAACCACAAGAAAGGGACAGAGTGCCAATACCGTGGTGCCAGACACTTCCCGGAGATACTTTCCTGGAAAGTTGAAACTGACTCATTGTTTTATCACCAAATCATAATTGATGCAATCTAGGAAATCTTTCTACTTAAATGAATACCAAGATGACGCACACTGTGGTATATATTGGTGCATGTGAGTTCATTTTCATAAGTGAAGCTTTCTTCAGAATGATGGTTGATGTCCATTGAGGGCTTAGCAAGTGCTGGGGGATTGAGAGCCTATGTCAGTGACACTCTGGCAAACCTGCCTGCAAGGGCTACCTACCTGCCAGCTGGCTGAGAGCCCTGATCAGCTTCTCTGTTTTTCCACACTCTACTTTCTGGGAGAATATTCTCCATAGCCATATCTGGGGGGAGGCTTGGTGGCTACAGTGGTCAGAATTATAAATAAAACTACAGAATGAATAATTTTTTAGTGTATGTCCCATGCAACCAATATTTGGGATATACTTATAAAAATTATTCATTGTATATCTGAAATTCAAATTTACCTGGGGATCTTGTGTTTTATCTGGGAACCCCACTTAGGGTGAATACTTTTATAGAGGCTGTCTATTTCTTGCTGGATATGGATGCCTAAGGGTTGGATTATGTTCAAAGCAGTGCTTTTCAACCTTGATTTCATGTTGGAATCACTGGGGAAAGCTTTCTAAAACTGCAGTGTTATGAATTTAGTTCAGGTTTTGGAGATTGTGATGCTAAGTGAAATAAGCCATACAGAGAAAGACAGATACCGTATGGTTTCACTCTTATGTGGATCCTGAGAAACTTAACAGGAACCCATGGGGGAGGGGAAGGAAAAAAAAAAAGAGGTTAGAGTGGGAGAGAGCCAAAGCATAAGAGACTGTTGAGAACTGAGAACAAACTAAGGGTTGATGGGGGGTGGGAGGGAGGAGAGGGTGGGTGATGGGTATTGAGGAGGGCACCTTTTGGGATGAGCACTAGGTGTTGTATGGAAACCAATTTGACAATAAATTTCATATATAAAAAAAAAATAAATAAATATATAAAAAAATGAATTTAGTTCAGGTTTAGTTAGGTGGGGCTGGGCATCAGTGATTTTAAAACTCCCCTGGTGATGTTAACACACAGTCAGTTTGAGAACCACTGTTGGGGTGTAGTCATCAGCTGTTTGGGCCAGCCTTTGGGGTTTCAGAGTCAATATGGCTCCTTTCTAATTTTTCAAGCCTTCTGATCTGGTTTGGGTCACTTCCACTGGATGGTTATTTGGATGCAGAGAATCTGTCAGTCAAGGTCACTGCTAGAAGTGGGTTCAGAATGCCCCTCTTGCAGCACAGCGCTAGTCTTCCCTTTTAGAGACACACCCTCTCCCCTGTGTCACTGACTTCTATCTCCACATTGCCCTCTGCTGCTGAAACAGTGCCATCCATGGGTATGACCAACTCCCCGCCTCTGGCTGCATCCTAGCTCTTTCTTCATGAAGAATGTGATTGTTCATTTTGTCCACAAGATAAATATTTAAAAGGAGGAGGGGTTCTGCAGAGAGGATGGATCTGACTGTTTCTGGGCCCTGTTTTTTCATCCTTCCTAATCTCCCATCTTCCCATTTCTGCTTGTACTAACATCACCTTGCAGTGGAGAACTCTGCTTTTCTAGTCAGCAAGCTCCAGGTCACTGGTGTGCAATCAGCTTGGTGTGCAGCAGCAAGCCAAAAAAGGGCTTCTGTTAAGGAAACTATTTTTTCCCCCTCTCTGCTATCAGACACACCAATTTCAAAGTGAGCAAATCTCTTTCTCAATGGACTTTACTGATTTATGCAAGAGTTAGTCTCCAACATCCTGAATTTTCCTGTTTGATGCAACTGTGTTAAGAAGATGGACATACTAGGGGCGCCTGGGTGGCTCAGTCAGTTAAGTGTCCGACTTCGGCTCGGGTCATGATCTCGTGGTTCGTGAGTTCAAGCCCCGTGTCGGGCTCTGTGCTGATGGCTCAGAGCCTGGAGCCTGTTTCAGATTCTGTGTGTCTCTCTCTCTCTGACCCTCCCCCGTTCATGCTCTGTCTCTCTCTGTCTCAAAAATAAATAAACGTTAAAAAAAAAAAAGAACATGGACATACTAAGAATACATAATAGGCCATGGGGGTAACCAGCTGGAGGTGTCCTCACTGACTTCGACCTCAGCTTCTTCCCTCAGCCAATTATACATTCGTTGTGGGGTGTGTGCTACTTATGGCACTGCACCAGTTAGGGATACTTTGAGTTATAGTACCAGAAAGGCTGACTCAATCTGGACTAAGGGATAAAGGGAACCTGCTAGCTCAAGTAACTGAAGCTTCAAGAAGTAGATTAGCTTCAGGCAAAGCTTGATCCAAAGCTTTGGATACTTGGTCCTCAAGTATGATGATTAACCATGTTTTTTTCTGCATTTCTGATTTCCCTTCAATTTTAGAGCTTCATCTTAGGATAAAGCTGTAAATTGAATCACTTTGCTTGTAGGCACTTTCAGGTTTTACAAATTATCCCCTTGAAACCCCTTCATTGAGCTTTGAGAGGAGGAAAGGGGATGACCTTACCTTCACAAAGGTGGAACCCACTAGGCTAGCCATTCTAGTTCCTTTCTGTCTCCCCTGAGAGTTAGCAAATGATATTGTTCATCAGGGAACTATGCACACAGAGGACCCCTGAAAGAGAGAGACAGAGACAGAGAGAGAAAGAGAGAAGGAGAAGGAGGAGGGGGGAAAGAAAGAAGTATTGGGAGCAGCTGTGTTTCTACCACATGGACTGAGTTTCCCACTGGATTCCTAGAAATAAGATAGCTAGATTAAAGAGTATGTACATTTAAACATTTGGTAGGAACTGTGCCATTGCTCTTTGAAAACCCTATAAAAAATTCCACTTTTTGATACAAAAAAACTAGATCATTTAAAACAAAATGAAGCAAGTATGCCTTATCAAAAAAATTAATATATGTTTGCATTTCTCGTGTGTATGTTGAATTTCTCCCTCTTAAATTTTACAACAGAGACCATGGCTGAGTCTACCTTTCTTATACTTAAAAACATCATCTAGGCTAGAAGTCAGCAAACTTTGTTTACAAAGGGTAGATAGTAAATGTTTATGGTTTTGCAGGCATACAGTCTCTATTGCAAGCATCAACCCTGCCACAGTAGTGGAAAAGCAGCCACAGACACTATGTAATAGAATAAAACTTTATTTACAGAGACAGGCATTGTGATGGATTTGTTCTGAGGACTATAGCTTGCTAACACTAATCTACATAATCTAAATAATTTGGCATTCACAATAGAAGTCTTGTTGTGTATATTGGTTATTTTTTTCCATCTCTAATGTTAGCCACTGCTTTTGTAGAGCATGGATTCTAGGAAACTTATATCCAGGTAACATGTCTATTGCTATATGCACTTTATTAAGAAAAGAGTGGTGGGGCGCCTGGGTGGCTCAGTCGGTTGAGCATCCGACTTTGATTCAGGTCACGATCTCGCGGTCCGTGAGTTCGAGCCCCGCGTCGGGCTCTGGGCTGATGGCTCAGAGGCTGGAGCCTGCTTCCGATTCTGTGTCTCCCTCTCTCTCTGCCCCTCCCCCGTTCATGCTCTGTCTCTCTCTGTCTCAAAAATAAATAAAAGTTAAAAAAAAATTAAAAGAAAAAGAAAAGAGTAGTAAATCCTTGTTGATGAATTCACTGGTTTTTGGTCCTCTGTCTGCATGTAAAATCACTTGAAGTTTCGCTAAAAGTATGGATCTGTAGATCCAAACCCAAGGAATTCTACTGTGAGCATTTTTTAAACTTAAAAAAAATTTTAAGAATGTGTATGTACTTTTGAGAGAGAGAGAGAGAGAGAGAGAGAGAGAGAGAGAGACAGACAGAGGTGAGTGGGAAAGGGGCAGAGAGAGAGAGAGGGAGACACAGAATCTGAAGCAGGCTCCAGGCTCTGAGCTGTCAGCACAGCCCCCTATTGTGAACATTTTAAACAACCATCCCTGCTCTGAGGAATGCTGGCACAGGTTTGCATCTTAGTTATTTATTAGCTGAATGACCATGGCCAAGTTGTTTTAACTCTCTGAGCTGACATTTCCTCTTCTGTCAAATGGAAACCTTGGTGAAATTGTTAGGATTTATAGGACAGTGCATAATTCTTAAGAAATCTTGGTTCATGAGAAAAATAAACTTAAATGCATGAATTTTTGTTAAGAATGAATATACTTAGGGGGGCGCCTGGATGGCACAGTCGGTTAAGCATCCGACTTCAGCCAGGTCACGATCTCGCGGTCCGTGAGTTCGAGCCCCGCGTCAGGCTCTGGGCTGATGGCTCAGAGCCTGGAGCCTGTTTCCGATTCTGTGTCTCCCTCTCTCTCTGCCCCTCCCCCGTTCATGCTCTGTCTCTCTCTGTCCCAAAAATAAATAAATGTTGAAAAAAAAAATTAAAAAAAAAAAAAGAATGAATATACTTAGTACATACACATTATGTGCTAGGTGCATAATATTTTATAGAATAATCATTGTTTTCTAACATAATGTTTTATTTTTAACTTTCAGGAAAATGTAGATACTGGTATAATTGTCATTTCCTTCCTGCTGAGTTCTCCTCTTCAGATTTTCCTACTCTTTGCCCCCATAATTTTTCCAACCAGAGAGCCTGACTTTGTCACAAAACAAAACCAATAGAATCACCCGAAAGACTGGTTTGCTTTTAAGAAATTCCATTATTTCACACGGCTGAACACGGAAGTGGTAAATAACATTCTATAAATATTTGTTGGTTGATGGTTTTGAAACAGTTTCCCCCTTGAAAAAGCTAAACATAAGCACTCACCTATACCCTATGTGTCAACCACTGTGTGATTGGAGGTGGTGTGTGTGTGTGTGTGTGTGTGTGTGTGAAAGAGTATGGTAGGATCTCTCCCTGCAGGTGGCCAAGAATGCATGGAAACACATTACAAAAATCAGTCTAAATAAATTTAAATTGACATCAAGAAGAGGCCAAGAACCAGCACTTAGCACAGTAGCTTCAGGAGTTGAAGGAACATTCCCTGGGCTCAGGTCCCTGCTACCTAATCTGCCCACAGATGTAACCAGTTTCTTGTTGCTTCCAGGTCACTCAGGGTTCAGTGCCAAGGTTAATGATGTACTTGGCACTAGGACTTGATGGAGCTAGCACCAACCTCTGGCCTCTTTGGCTGGGAAGCTGTGAAGAAGGATAGAATTATACAAATTGAGGAATCAGCAGATTTCCTGGTCCCTCATTGATCCCGCTGACCCTTGCTCTGTGTTGGCAAGCTGAGAGTCTGCCTACTTTCTTGGGACTATTTCCCCAACCTCAGATTCCTAGACCTTTCCCCAATGACTTAGGAGGTTTCCTCAGGAATTCTCTCCCCTGTCATTTCCTACTCTTTCTTCTCTGACTAGGACAGCTCTTCCCTGGCTCCCAGGTCCCAGACCAGATTAGAGAACACTCCCGTGGCCTCTCCTTGTGTTCTGCCACTGGATAGGACCTCAGAGCTCCGGGTTTCCTAGAATGGAATCTGCTGATGCCTTTGCAGGCTGTTTCTTATGCAAAGTCCTACTGGCTCCATTCCTGCATGTCCTGCCTCTCCCCATGGGCAAGAGGACCAGCCCTTATGTGGCTCTGGCTACTGGTCTCATAATAGCCACCTATCATTTTGGTAGGGATCTGCCAGGGGACATAGAAAAAGCAGCAGATGCTTGAGGGCCTTTGACTACTCTGAGGAAAGGAGCAGTCTGAGCCCGAGTCATTTTTCATTGGAATAAGTGAGCCATCTCCTTCTGCCCAATGATAAAGTCAGAAGAAAGAAGATGGAGTTAGCATTGTTCAATAGTAAGAATCCTCTCTCTCTCTTTTCTGAGGTTTCATCTTGTTCTTTCATTTGGAACATGTTCTTCTGTTTCCTTACTTTGCTTGACTCTGTGTTTGTTTCTACGTATTAGATGAAACGGCCACCTCTCTGAGTCTTGAGGAAATGGCCTCATGTAAGACAGGAAACATCATCCAACCTCGCCCCAGCTCTTGGTATCTCTTGAAACTTTGTGACTCTCCAAGCATCCAGTTTTATTTTTGATAGTTCTTGGTTGCTGAAGGCATGCCAACACCTGTCAGTGTCCCAAGGGAGAAAATCCCTGTAAACCCCTAGGTTTTTTTGTTTGCTTTTTTTTTTGCAGACATAATTCCCTTATAATTAATACTTCCTAGAAAATGGAGTTTGATGTTACTTACAATTATGTCAACATTCATAGAAGCTGAACATCACAGGCATATGGGTGGGTGTACTATCATCACAAAATGCCTCTACTTCCCAAGTAGTTTTAAATTTTAGCTATGGAGGTCAGTTACCTCAGGCCAAAGTACCAGGGCAAGGAAACAGGGTTTTACAGAGAGAGGGTGTGTGTGTCTGTCGCTGTTTGTGCAGTACCCTGAGTGTGGTAGCCTCTTCTCCCCAATTGGTAGTCTCTGATGCTATAGTCCCATGAGACCAGAAATGCACCACAAAAACTGGGATGCCAGTGTGCTGCTGTGGAGCCAGGTAAAGGGAGAGGGCAAAAATGGTGCCTCAATCTGGGAGGATATCCTGATAGATCCTGCAGTCTGGGTGCTTCGCTGGGTTTTCCAGTTTGCTCAACACTTTGGGTCTGGTGGATTCGAGGCCTGTTGGTTTTCAAAGCCAGGTGTTTGAGGCTCATCTCTCTGGTGCAAGTCTTAACAGTTGGGGTGCCTGATGTGGAGTAGGGTCCCTTAGCTCCTCAGGGAGAAGCTCCTGACTGAGCATCACAGTGCAGGGGTGGGAAGCAGGTGAGGGGTGGGAAGTTTATTGTGAGATCATGTCTCAGTCTCTCCAACCCACCTTCATGTGACTTTTCTCATTTGCCCATATAACATGGCTGCTTGGCTAGTTTTCTGGTCTTTTTAGAGGAAATTGTCCCCTGTGTAGCTGAACACTCGGTGTATGTATGGGAGGAGGTGAGTTCAGGATTTTCTTGTGGTGCCATCTTGGACTGACAGATTCCTCTACCAACTGTTTTTCCTCTAGTCTGAGGTTTGGTCTCTATCTCTCTCTGCAGCTAATGGAACAGTCTGCCACTTGTTCCAGTTCTATTAGGGAAACTTAACCTTGCTGGAAGAGATTTTTCCAACAAAAGACTGTCTTTGTAAATCACCTATAAGGAAGTACTGGGATGAGTTTGTTACTCAATTGATCACTGGGAAGCAACTGAAGCTGGATTCTGCCTCCTGTTGAAAACCCACTCAGTCTTCCTCTTCCCAAAACAAGACAAGTCCCCATCCTGCCCTCCAGGTACATAGACTAGGATGCTAAAACTCCTTTGGAAAGAAGAGCTGCCTGAATAGATAGCCCAGGGCATTTTGAAAACTCCTTGGGAAATTGTCTATTTTGCTTGGGTACTGCTATCCATAGGACTTTGGCAATATGGTCTGACCCCAGCAGAGACTGCAACAGGAAATAGCAGCAGGAGGGTCATGAAAGGCAGGCTGGGAACAGAGGGCCATGGTGAGGAGGACAGAGGGGGCCCAAGAATGTGGGCCAGAACAAGGCTGTCTGTTGCCAGCCTTCTTCTGGAGTCCCCCCCACCCCACCCCGCCCCTGCCGGGTGAGCTCTGGACCCTGGGGAGATGGAAACTGAGGGTGACGAGAGAGGAAGTTTTTAAGTATAGTGATGGCTTATTGAATTGTATATTCAAGAGGGGTCTTGGGTAACCACAAGGCTCAGGGTATTTGCAAGAATTGTTTGAGTGCTCAATTGACTGGGGCTGTTTATAGGGAAGTGGTTTCTACAGCAAGAGGAGGTGAGATGTTGGTGTCATCCCAGGACCACACTTAGCTGGGTCCTTCTCACTAGAGCTCTGTAGTCATAGTTTCCCCGGCAGAGCAGAAACTTCTGTGTTACTCCATAATTGTTCTAAGTTGATAGATGTGACATGCAATGATGCCATGAGTCCTGACCAGCATATCCAATTTAAATCATACCCAGGTGGACAGAGCTCCATGAGCAAAACCTGGGCTTCAGGAGCAATTGAACATGTAGGCAGTCTTTCCAACACTGCTCATTCCAGAGATATTCCACAAAGGCCCCTAAATGCACAAGGCAAATGGCATAAAGACATGTTGGATGTGGGCACTGATACACACAAGGAATCTTAAAATGACCTTAGCCTTTGACCTTGATAATCTATGTCTAGGAGTCTGTTTCCTATGTAAATGAATTCAAATATGGAAAAATATTTGTACATTAGAACATTTGGTCTCCAGCTTATTGATAGCAATTCAAATTTGGGCCAAGTTTAAGTCACCTGCAATATGGAAATAATGACAAAAATCATTGCATCTTCACTTGATTTACTGTTAGGAAGGCTTTACAAATAGTGCAATGTCAGGGGCGCCTGGGTGGCTCAGTCGGTTAAGCGGCGAACTTCAACTCAGGTCATGATCTCATGGTCCGTGAGTTCGAGCCCTGTGTCGGGCTCTGTGCTGACAGCTCGGAGCCTGGAACCTGTTTCGGATTCTGTGTCTCCCTCTCTTTGACCCTCCCCTGTTCATGCTCTGCCTCTCTCTGTCTCAAAAATAAATAAATGTTAAAAAAAATTAAAAAAAAATTTTTTTTTTCAAATAGTGCAATGTCATGGGAAATGCTTATGTTATGATGAGGTAAAAAAAAAATGCAAATTGGCTTATTTTCATCAGGACCCATTCAGTGTGTTGGGATGTGGTCAATCCCATATGATATTTTTTGGGAATGCTGTTTCCAGGAAGGAAGGGAAATAGAAGAAGTAAGTATGAGGTGTCCCCTATCATCTATGCCTTTGTCCATCCAATATTAAATGATTCTCTTCTCTGCCTCACTATGGACAAGCTCAGTAATGGTGGCTCATTTTTCTGAGAGTACTCTCCTTTTCCCCATCCCCAGTCTGCTGTTTATATGAAGCAGCGTGGGTGATGCTTGTGGTAGGGCCCGCTCTACCCCACTTAGTATGTCCTGGAGTGGACATGCAGCATGGGTTTTTGGTGGTTGGTTTTGCACCCTGAAGAGCTTAATGCTCTTTAGCTTCCCATTTGAGGAATGGTCATTTATAAGGCAACAGGAAGCACAAAAGTCAGTGTCTTCTTAAAAATAAAGTAATGCATGGGGCGCCTGAGTGGCTCAGTCGGCTAGGTGTCTGACTCTTGATTTCGGCTCAGGTCATAATCTCATGGTTCATGGGATTGAGCCCTGCATCCTACTCTGCACTGACAGCACAGGGCCTTCTTGGGATTCTCTCTCTCCTTCTCTCTCTGCCGCTCCCATGCTCTCTCTGTCTTGCTCTCAAAAATAAATAAATAAACTTAAAAAGATAAAATAATACAGGAAGGTAGAAGATAACAGTTCCTAACCCAGAAAGCAAAGGATATAAAGCCCTCATCACATATAAAGTGTTATCACCTTTCATATATCAGGAAAAAAGTGCACTGGAAAAAGGCAAACATATTACAGCGAACACATGTTTTTTTCTGACCAGCATCTATTTTACAACCCTCCTGATAGCAGAAACCCACTTTACCTTCTTCTGTATAACGCCAGACTTTAAGATTACATGACATTCATCTAACTCACAGATCCAGTTATGTGCCTTGATTAGCTTAAGCGAATCAATGGAACACATCCCCGTGGCCACAGAGATTGGTTAGAAATTGTGTTTCTGATGTGAGGGTCAATCAAATCCGAAACAACTTAGGGATTTTCTTCAGTGGGGACCCAGCCTCTCTTCCCTGTGGACAATGAGCAAGGATTCATGTAACGCTGGAAGCTACTGGCTGCCATCCTGGGACTCTGACATGGATGAGAGATCAGAGAAGAAAACAGGACGGTGGGAGGCCACAGGGCTGCTTGTATGCAGCCTTGCCTGGAGCCAGTACCCTTCAGTCTTAGGTCCATAAGCCTCATTTATTTAAGCCTCTTTAAGTTAGGTTTGTTTGCTTGTTTTCCTCCTTCAAACTACCAGCACCTTCAGAAATGCAGAGACCTGTGTCTATGCAGAGGTAGAGGGTCTGTTAAAAGTAACAGCTCCCAATTGAAGTGTGGGATCCACTAAACTGAGGAATTTGCCAAGGACCTCGTTAAATGGAAGTGGTTTTTAAACATTGTGTGCATGGGAATTATCTGGAGCCTTGTGAAAACAGATTGCTGGGCTCCACCCCCTACAGACAGGAGAAGGGAGTGCTCAGGATTTGAATTAAAAAAATATTTTTATTTATTTTTGAGAGCACGCAAGTGGGGGAAGGGCAGAGAGAAGGGTACAGAGGATCTGAAGTGGGCTCTGTGCTTATAGCAATGACCTCGATGTGGGGCTCAAACTCACGAATCGCGAGATCATGACCTGAGTCAAAGTCACACACTCAACTGACTGAGCCACCCAGGTACCCCAGAATTTGTATTTTTAATATTTTCCCAAGTTGATATTCATGCTGTTGTCTGGGCACCACCGTTTGAGAATCACCCTTACATGGCTGAACAGAGCACTATCATCTCTTGGTGCTAAGGCTCTGTGCCACCTACTAAGTTTGCAACATTAAGGAATTTGATAGGAAAGAGTTAAATATTGGACTATAATAGCTACTTCTTGCATCCATCAATGAAGTCCCTTGAGAGTTTAGGCTATGTTGAAATCGCCTTATCTGAAATCAGAAAAGGACAAAATTCAGCTTTGCTAAGAAAAGCTTTTCCAACCTGATGACTGAGAGCCAATAATCTGGAATCTCTAAGAGCTAGAAATGCAGAGTTTTCTACTTAAAGCTAAAGTTGGTGCAAGCAGAGGCAGGGAGATGAGAAACAGAATATGAAAGAACCTATTTCTGCACCTCTAACTCCCCTTCCCCACCTTCTTCTATGAAATATTTCTCCCCCTTACTTAAGGAAGACAGTCTGCTCTATGTGAAGGTACAGGGAAGACGTGGCTTGGGGTGAGGCATCAGCTATCTGTCACTTCTCCACATTACCCCACCTCTGCTGGGGCCAGAGGTGTCATGGTGACTGCAGTGCTGAGGCCTGTGCTATGAAGCACACATTCCCACCCTCAGTTAACATGCAAAAATATCGCTGGACAAGCTCTCTGCTTCTGGTTATCCAACCCATGGAATTGATCAGAAGCAGAGAGATCAGAAACCTACCATCATTAGAAGGGCATTACATCATCAAGGAAACCACAAGACCAGCCAGAAATGACCGTTGATTGCTCAACCCCTAAGGCAACCCCAGGCTCCTAGCTCACACAGACAGGAATAGGCAGTCCTCAGAAAAGGGTTCCTCCCCAGTGCACTTCTCAGATGAGTCCAGGGAAGTCAACCTAAGAGGCTGACCAAGGATCTCAGTCACATCTCAGTCTCTGAAATGCCCCATAAGCTGGTTAACAATGCAATTGCCATTCTTCTTCCCGCCCGGCCCCCCATGGGGGTCATTGTTCTGTTTACTCTGATCACAAAATTTGTATTTAAGGCAATGTTGGACATGGTTAAGCTTTTCATTTGGCTTTGGGTTTCTGGACCTTAAGAAATCATTCAGTGTAAATAAGCAGATATTGTTTGTCCCAGGATGCTGGGACACCAATAGAGAAGAAACAGTGATAGCTTCATCGCTTCTTTGGGAACAAAGTCTCTCATTATGATAGTACTTCACACTTGTTATGGGTGTCGGTGGTAATGGTGTTACAGGAACAGGGCCCCTCATAGTGGAAGGGGATTGTAAGACGTTGCCTGAGAGGAGCTTTGTGTGTGGTATGAGAGCTTTGTGTGTGGTATTGTATTTGGTATGAAAATCTTGGGCAAAGGACTTGTTGGTTGCATTGCCCTCATTATATAAAAGCCATTATGGCATCAAAACTGTTATGACTTGTCACCATGAGCTCTATCTTCTCTGTGGCAACTCAGAATCACCAGCTATTCCAATGGACAGAATATCACCTATCAAAGAATAGGGTCAAATGAGGCAGGAGAGATAAGCAGTGCATACTCACTGAAAAATAAAAGGGAAGGGCAGAAAATAAAAAGGAGAAGTGTCCATTCTTAAAAACTAAATAATCTTCATTTCCTCTAAGAAACCACAGTTAGCTACCTTGACATGTAGCTTTCCAGATATTTGCCATCATAAATACGTATGTATATATTACTTAAAATTTTTTTAATGTTTATTATTTTTGAGAGAGAGAGAGAGAGAGACAGCACAAGCAGGGGAAGGACAGAGAGAGAGGGACAGACAGAATTCGAAGCAGGTTCCAGGCTCTGAGCTGTCAGCACAGAGCCCGATGCAGGGCTTGGACTCACGAGCCGTGAGATCATGACCTGAGCTGAAGTTGGCCACTTAACGGATTGAGCCACCCAAGCACCCCTATATGGCTTTTAAAAATAAAACAAAAATAGGGTGTCTAAGTGACTCAGTTGAGCATCCAACTCTTGATCTTCGCTCAGGTTATGATCCCAGGGTTGTGGGATTGAGCCCTGCATTGGACTCTGGGCTGCATGTGGAACATGCTTAAGATTCTCCCTCTCTCTCTCCCTCTGCCCCTCTCCCCAGATCCTGCTCTCACTCTCTCTCAAAATAAAAAATAAAATAAAAATAAAACAAAAGTAATATTATTCTATACATACAGTTCTAAATCATGCATGTAGAGTATATATACATATATTAGATGTAAACACACTTTTTGCACATAGAATTATGCATATTTTCCAGAGATGTGAATGTGTATTATTCTTTTTACTGACTGAAGAATTTTCCCTTGATGGGCATCTCAATTGTCTACTGATTTACTCCTTAGCTCATGATTGTTTCCATTAGTTTGCTGTTTACAAACCATGCTGAAAAGAATATCCTTGTGCCTGCATATTCCTGTCCTTTAGTAGTGCTGCTACAAAACACATTCCTAGAAATAGAATTAGGGCAAATGGTATCTAGGTCAAATAGTATGTGCATTTTAATGTTTGCTTAATAGGATCATTTAATTGTACTCTAAAGAGTCTGATCACTATAATTCTAAAACAATTTTGGAAACAAAAATTAGATTATTTTAAACACAATGAAATCATCATGGCTCATAAAAATTAATACATGTTTGGTTTTCATACAAGCCTTTTGAATTTCTCTTCTGCAGAAAGGGCTCTAGCTCAGTGTGCATTTATTATAGTTATAACTATAAATGGGGCAACCCATCTATTAAGTACCTCAGCTTTCATGTTAAACCTATAAGCAGGTTTGTAGTATAAGCCTACCTGCTCCACATGTAGGCTGGTTGTCTTTTCCTTGTCTAACATTAGTCATTTACTTTGTGGAGCATGGATTTTACAGAAATAGTGTACAATATCCCTGTTACTCTCTGCAAATAATACACTGCATTTGGAAAAGCGTAGTGAGAACCACTGAAAGGGTCAGTAGGATGATGAGGTTGGTAGAAATATAAATACCCAGGTCCATATCTGATATGGATTCTGATATGAGTGTCTTTTAAAAGAATTTTTTTTCATGTTTATTTATTTATTATTATTATTTTAACTTTATTTTTTATTTTTTAAAATTTACATCCAAATTAGCATATAGTGAAGCAATGATTTCAGGAGTAGATTCCTTAATGCTCCTTGCCCATTTAGTTCATCCCCCCCTCCCACAACTCCTCCAGCAATCCTCAGTTTGTTCTCCATATTTATGAGTCTCTTCTGTTTTGTCCCCCTCCCTGTTTTTATATTATTTTTGTTTCCCTCCCTTATGTTCATCTGTTTGGTCTCTTAAAGTCTTCATATGAGTGAAGTCATATAATTTTTTCTTTCTCTGACTAATTTCACTTGGCATAATATCCTCCAGTTCCATCCACGTAGTTGCAAATGGCAAGATTTCATTCTTTTTGATTGCCGAGTAATACTCCATTGTGTATATATATACACACACACACACATCTTTATCCATTCATCCATCGATGGACATTTGGGCTCTTTCCATACTTTGGCTATTGTTGATAGTGCTGCTATAAACATGGGGGTGCATGTGTCCCTTCAAAACAGCACACCTGTATCCCTTGGATAAATGCCTAGTAGTGCAATTGCTGGCTGGTAGGATAGTTCTATTTTTAGTTTTTTGAGGAACCTCCATACTGTTTTCCAGAGTGGCTGCACCAGCTTGCATTCTCACCAGTAGTGCAAAAGAGATCCTCTTTCTCCACATCCTTGCCAACATCTGTTGTTGCCTGGGTTGTTAATGTGAGCCATTCTGACAGGTGTCAGGTGTCAGGAGAATTTCATTGTGGTTTTGATTTGTATTTCCCTGATGATGAGTGATGTTGAGCATTTTTTCATGTGTCGATTGGCCACCTGGATGTCTTCTTCAGAGAAGTGTCTATTGATGTCTTTTGCCCATTTCTTCCCTGGATTATTTGTTTTTTGGGTGTTGAGTTTGATAAGTTCTTTGTAGATTTTGGATACTAACCCTTTATCTGATATGTCATTTGCAAGTATCTTCTCCCATTCTGTCGATTGCCTTTTAGTTTTGCTGATTATTTCCTTTGCTGTGCAGAAGCTTTTTATTTTGATGAGGTCCCAGTAGTTTATTTTTGTTTTGTTTCCCTTGCCTCCAGAGACATGTTTAGTAAGAAGTTGTTGCGGGCAAGATCAAAGAGGTTTTTTGAGAGAGAGAGAGAGACAGAGTGCGAGTGGGGTATGGGCAGAGAGGGAGAGAGACACAGAATCTGACACAGACTCCAGGCTCTGAGCTGTCAGTACAGAGCCCAATGTGGGGCTCAAACACATGAACGACAAGATCATGACCTAAGCCAAAGTTGGACACTTAACTGACTGAGCCACCCAGGTGCCCCATGATATGAGTATGTTAAACAATCATTGCTTGTGATTTGAATACAGATGGATGGTGTTTTGGGACATAACTTTGCTAGTGTTTAAGAGTGAGTCTAGGGGTGCCTGGGTGGTGCAGTTGGTTAAGCGTCCGACTTCAACCAGGTCACGATCTCACGCTCCGTGAGTTTGAGCCCCGCGTCGGGCTCTGGGCTGATGGCTCAGAGCCTGGAGCCTGTTTCCGATTCTGTGTCTCCCTCTCTCTCTGCCCCTTGCCCATTCATGCTCTGTCTCTCTCTGTCCCAAAAATAAATAAACGTTGGAAAAAAAATTAAAAAAAAAAAAAGAGTGAGTCTATAGTTATATCAAGGTCTAGTTTTGGAACTCAGTTGTTCCATTTACTTTGCTGTGTGATTTTGGCCAAACTGCTTAACCTTTCTGAGCCCAGCTGGAGTTTACTCTTGTATCAAATGAGGATATTAACAGTACTTAAACCGTAGTGTCATTGTGGGGATCAAATGGACACTGCATAAAAGCATTCAACCTAGAATAGTCTCAAATATGTTAGTAATTGTTATTAAGAAACCCTGATTTAGGGGCACTTGGGTGGCTCAGTTGGTTAAGCACCCAACTCTTGATTTTGGCTCATGTCATCATCTCCCAGTGACATTGAGCTCTGCATCGGGCTCTGTGCTAATAGCACAGAGCCTGCTTGGGATTCACTCTCTCCATCTCTCTCTCTCTCTCTGTCTCTCTGTCTCTCAAAAATAAATAAATAAATAAATTCTAAAAAACTTTTTAAAAACCTTGATTTCTATGCATTATGCACTATGAATACTTTTGCCATAATATCTATTGCCATAAAGAATTTTTCTGTGGTATGTACATTATGATTTGATTTAAGAAACATTCTTAATTCTAACAATCTGGAGATGTGGCTCCAGTGTAAAGCAGAGTATCTCTGTGCTCACTCCTCTTCCATCTTTTCCAATTTCCCTTCATTTCACATCTGCTTAGTTTTTGTCTTTTGACCAGTGATTCCAACTTCCCAGATAAACCAAACCAAATTCAATGTCAGTTTTCTTTCCAAAGACCATCTTTATTATTTCTCCAGGCTGAACACATCCCTGAACAATACACATATGTCAGTCTGGTGGCTTTGGTGCCACTTCTGCCTAGAATAAACCATGACAGTCACCGAAGGGGGGATGCTGAAGATATCTTGGGATCTCTCAGAGCAAACAGTCCCAAACAGAGTACGACATTGAAAATAAATAACAAAAATTAAATAATATAAATAAGTTGAAATTTAAGTTAAAAGAGTTCCAGAGTATGACTGTTTGGCAACAACCAGCCCACATGAGAGTTAGATGTGGAGGTTACAGCAGTGTTTCCAAGGCTTGGACCTCTGCTCCCTGGTCAGCCAACTGAGTTTCACTGGGTTCTCAAAGCTTCCAGGCCATTCAGGCACTCAGCTCCAAGTCAGTCACATATTCCTGGACCCAGGCTTCACTGGGGTCAGCACAGACCTGCCGGCCTCTTCTGGTTTGAAAGCTGTGGAGGGGGGGTAGAAGCATTATATACTGAGGGATCCAGCAGGAGAATCTTGGGCCCAGTGTGGTCCCTCATCCCACTCTCTGTCCTGGGCAGCTCAGGGCATGACCACTTTCTCAGGAACCCTCTGCCTATCTTAGTCCAGAGATCTGCTCTCACTGACTCAGCACCCCCACCCCCAGGGGATTCCAATGACCACCTCCTTTTTCCCTCCCTTCCTTCTGGGCTGGGTCAACCCTCCCTGACTTTGCAAGCCCCTGGCTGGGTCAAGTCACACTCCTGAGACCTGGGTCCTACATATTTATTGGCTGCAGAGGGCTGAGCCATTCCAGGATGGCACCTCTGGCCAGTCTATGCCCTTGGGTGCTGCCCCTACTCCAGACCCTCCCTGTCCCCCCAAAGGTGGGCAGGAGGACTGGCACTTACATAACCCCTGGCTTGGAGCATTGGCTGCTGGTCTCAAAATAGTCGGCTATGAACTTGCGTGGAATCTGCTTGGAGACATAGGAGAAGCAGCAGGCAGTTGGGGTGTCAGCACCAACTGTGGGGGAAGAGAGAGAACAAGCCTGGATCACGGTTCCGAAGGGAAAGTGAGATCTGAGATTTGATCCCTTGAGATCGGAGGAAAACAGCTTTGCTCAGGGTGTGGGCTGGGGGACAGGGTCACTGGAAGGCACTGGGCATCTTTGCCTAGAAATACTCCGGCCTCTGTCCTGGTTTCTGTCTGTATCCTTCTTTCTCCTTGACTCTTTGTTGTGGGCTCTGTTTCTCGATGTGATCCAGACATCCAAACAGACTGCCCTCTTATCTCATCTCCCTCCAGAAATTTTGCCTGGTTCAAGAAGTTATCCCCCAGCTAAAGAGAAACTTTGGACATCTCTCATATGACGTCCAAGGGACAGAACTCCGGGGGGACCTAGGGTGAATGAAGGGAAGAATGACCCCCACCCTGGGAGGTCACCGGATTGGATCTCGCCTCTTGCAAACTTATTTGTCTAGGCCCCTATTTTGCCATCTGTAAAATGGAACTGGAACTCCCCTACCCCACAGCTAAGACCCCTTTAATAAAGATGAAAATAAAAGTCTTGAAGAGAAAGGCATGATGTTTGGTAGCCCTTTGAGAAGTTCTCTATCTTCTCTTGGGGGCTCTTAAGGTCACAAGACAGAAATAGATGTGGTCCCACTGTGAGGACCAAGAATGGGGACAGCTGCAGCAGCAACACAGACTTACATGGTGCAGAGAAGACCTGACTGCAGAGGGCCATGGTGCAGAGGAGGATGGCGAGGGCAGCCCCGGGGACCTTCATGATGCTTAGTAGAGGATGGGGTGTGGCTTGTTTGTCTGCAGAGATGGACCTGGGTGCTCACTGCTGCCTGCGTCCTTCTGGAGGGTGAAGCCATCTCCCCCGTTCTTTATAGGCAGCCTTGTTGAAAGGGGAAATGGAATCCGGGGGTGGAGAGGGAAATTTTTAAGCACAGTGGTGTTGTCACGCTGAGTGTTGCACAAGTCAGGGTCCCGGGAGACCACAGGGGTTCAGGATATCCAAGAATAGCTTCTCTGAGCTATAAGTTTCAGCCTGCAACTCATGACCTGTTCTGGTTTCTTGTGAGGAAATGGTTCCTCTCACCCCCCAACAACCATGAGCAGGAGGAGAGGGCTGTGTGTTGACCCAAGGCTATTCTTAGCAGGTCCCTTCCCATAAGAACTGATCTATATGTGAACTCTCCAACCCTATCTTTCCCACACAGTTGAAACTTCTGTGCTTCCTCAGCTGCTCTAACTGCACGGTGCGGCAGAGGGCGGCACCTGCCTCTCTTGGATGCAGGGAACTGAACTGAGGAATTCTCGCTAGGAAACTAGGAAGCATGAGGTCTTTCTCCAACGCCTGCAAAGTCATCAGTCACTGAGTGACTAGAGGCACTGGGTTAACACTAGAAGAGGATCAGAAAACTATATTAGATGTGGGTGTTAATATGTCAGGAGCCTAAAAAAATTTAGACCCCGTAACCTAGAAAATGTATTTCTAGAAAGAGTTCTAAAAAAAAACAAACCCAAACACGGAGGCATTTTGAAACATAAAGATATCTGGCTAAGCATCATTTATGATTCTAAAAGAAGAAAACCTAAATTTTCCTCTATTAGGGAATGATAAAGTAAACACTAGATTGTTTTCTTATTAAGTCCTTAAGCTGAATGAAGCGAAATAACGTAAATATAACATCAGAAAAATTGTACAAGATGAAGAGTTATGCAAATATATGTATATATGTATATCCACACGTATATGACAAATATTTTAACTATATATATATATATATATGTTATATATGTAAACACTAGGCATGGAAAAAATAAAAAGATGGAGAATAAATGCCCCAAAGTATCAATAGTAGTTATATTTGTGTCTATGGTCCATAGCTGATTAATTTTTTTTTTGTTTTCCCTTTTTCTGGAATTTTTTTTCATTTATTTTAAAAAGAAAGAGTGTATTACCTTCCTGGTTAGCCTACCAATTTATGAACACATTTTGTTTTAAAACATTTACCACATCACCATTTGGAAAGTAAGTTGTTATCGATCGTCTAATTTGAAAGAAAATTTTGATATACTAAAGTTTCTGTCCAATGGCCTTTGTTAAAGTGAAGTCTTGATTTCCATATCTCTGAACTATTTTAAGGAATCTGTGTGATATTTACATAAATAATGTCAAATTCAAACAGCTTTCTTATTCTTTCCAATTCATAATGTTAGTCATGTGAAAGGGTCGACTTTCTCAACCAGATCTCTATATTTTTTCTATCTTTTATTATTTTATTATTATATAATTAATAAAAGTAATTCAAATTTTATAATTAGAAATATTGTTATTTTTTTAATTAAAATAATTTTTTTTTAGAGAGAGAGAGAGCACGCCAGGAGGAGGGAGTTATGAAGGCTTCACAGAAGAGATGGAACTTTGCTTGGGTCTTTAAAGGTGCACAGGATTTAAGCATATGAATGAGGTGGCAATAGAAGCCAGCTGGTGCAGTCACAGGTGTGGGCTTGCTGGTTCAGAGGGAAGAGTGAGTGGTTCAGTGTAGCTGCTGTGTGGTGGAGCAAATATGGACAATGAAGCTAAACTGGGGTCAAACCAGGAGGGCTTTGAAATCCCCCAAAAGGGACTAGAACAGGGGGGAAAGAGGATATAAGCAAAGCAAGATCACACCATAGGAATTCTGTCCTTCCTGTGTCTGTAAAGTTCCTGTTCTTAAAACACATGGTCTCTCTTTTTATCCTATCGCTACTATTGCTAATGCTCGTCCTGAGAAAGGCAAAGGCAAGATCAAGGACAATGGCAGGTTTCCCCGGGGCTTCAGCTTCTAAGTGCCTTCACTTGTTACTGTCAATTCCAAAAAAGGAGTCTATCACTTGTCTCATTGGAAACTCTAGACCACAGACAGTGCCTCTGCCTCACCCCACCCCATCTACCCCAGTCCTCAGTCGAAACCCTGAATTGCACTCCTTCATTCACTTCTTGGGGAACCCCCTTCAAACTTGTGATTCAGTTTCTGAGCATTGGATTCTATGAGTTGGGAGGGCCAGAAAAAGGAAATGGAAACTGCTGAATCAACCACTTTCCTGATAACGGGCCTTACTATCCACCTCTATAATTATAGCACTCACCCCATTGCATTATACTTATTTATGTAATTTTCTCTCCAAACATTTAGACCATGTCCTGCTAATTTTAAACCAAATTCATGTCACATCTTGTTGGTTAATTTAAACCAAATGTTAGCCCATGATAATTATAACATGATGAATTATCTGTCTATTCCTTATATTTTTGTTCTTTTTAATAAAGGTACTTTACTGAATACAAAATTTTCTCTTAGTGTTGATATATTTGTAAGATTTTCCATATCAACCCCCAAATCAGAAAATAACCATTCGTCATATGTGCCTTTACTGGATTGGAAAATAATATACTTGTATACAAAGTATGTGCTTAATACGCATATGTTGAACAAATAATATAAGGGGGCCTTTGGATGGTTGAATTTGTTGAAAGGGTCTTAGAAATTTCCTAGGGGGTAATTTGATGTCTCCAGGTGAAATGACTTTCCTGAGATCACACAGATGGAATTGGTCAGTTTTATATTTCACTGTTATTTAGCAAGGTATCTCCAACGATAACCACAATGCCTGACACATACTGGAGCTTAATAAATATTTGGTGAATAAATGAATAATTTGGTGAATGAATGATTTGACTGACAGTGTGTGCTATGTCCAAAGTCCCACTATGGGGTTGAAATACTAAAGGAAGGAAATAATCGGAAAGGTCATGGTGTGGAGGTATTGATCGTTGGTGGAACACCCAAAATTTCTGAGATGGTGGGGACAGAAAGTAGCTAGCAGTCAGCATGGTGGATCCTTTAATCTGGAGGGGCTTACCTTGTGTCCTAGATTTCTGGCTCATTCTAGTCTCTTGGAGGCCCTACCCCAGTTCAGCAGAGCTTCCCAGCCACAGGTACAGGGAATCCTGGCTGAACAATTCATGTTCTGTAACATCACTGCCATGTCCTGTTCTGCTTACCTCCTCACTGCTTCCCATGCCCTGGCCCTGCTGCATTGGTTTCCTTCCAGTTTATGGCTCTGTGGCTCTGCTTCCCTGGGCATCAGTCTCAGCTTGCTCTCTTCGGCAGCAGGGGCTACATGGGTGGGTTCACTGGTAAGGATGAATTGTTTGACCCAGTCTTGGCTCCCTTTTTTCAGGTGTGGCCCCACCTTTCATGTAGGCAGAAGCTATATCCCCGGGGACCCCTTCTAGGATCCTAGAGAGACAACGTCTCATTGATGTAGCCCCTTGTTTCTGCAGCCAGACCCTTTGCGGTCTTGAGATCTTCTTGTCATTTTTTTCTGGCCATTTTGTGTGTGCAGTAGATCAAGGCATACCTCTTGGTATTGGATTCGATCCATCCCCATCCCTCTACTCCCCCTTCTATATTGTCCACTCAGTAAAAAGTATCCTCACCTCCTGAACTTCCAAGCCGGAAACCTGGGAATCACCTTTGCCTCCTCCCTCCTCCTCATTTGCATCTGTTCAATCACTGACTCTTATATTGGAAATGAAGTATATCTGCTTCTCACTGTTCCTACTGTCACTGTCTTAGGTCAGGCCCTCATCATTTCTTGCCATGACAGCTGCAAGAGTGTCCTGTCAACTGTTTTTTCTTCCAGTTTTGCCTCTCTTTAATCTGTCCCATCATGTGGCATCCGAAGTGATTTTCCTAAAGCTCAAATCGTCTCTATCTATCTCTGTTGAAAGTACTTCAAATACACTGCATTATTTCCATCATGAAACAGAAGCTTCTTCTCTGTGACCTGACCCCTGCCTCCCTCTTTGGTCTGTCTCTTGCCACCTTCAGATTTCCTGAAAACTTAGGCTCCACCCTCTGAACTGCATGCAATTCCTTAAAAGTGCAGGCCTCTCCTCTGCTTTCTATGAATGAGGTGTCACCTTGTCCTGGGAAGTCACAGGACAGAGTGAAATCCTGTAAGTATGGGTACATCCCATCACAGCTGTGGAGATTAACAGTTACAGCAAATAAGGAAAGCCACTATTTAATTAATTCCCTTGATTTGATAAGGAAAAGAGGAACCCATGGATTCCACTGTTCATAGACATGCAGAATGTAAAACTGAAAGACATTTTACATCATAATAACAGAACTTTGGTTTTTAAGCTTTTAAGGTAAATTTATAATAAGCACATTTCCCTTATGCTCTGGAGGCAGACCTCCTTGGTATCATTTCTAAATCTGACATGTATTATCTGTGTGTTCTTCTGTAGGTTACTTAACTCTCTGTGCTTCATGTATGAAAGGGGATAATAATAGTATCTATTTCAGAGGACCCCTGAAAGACTTAGAATATGACTGACTCATGTAAGTGTTATATAAGTGTTAGTTACTATTATCATTCTCTGAAATATTTTAGTTAATCTATTTCATATAATAAAAAAAAAAGCACAGGTCTCTTGTTCTTTGCCTGATGAACCCCCGCCCTACACTCTTTGCCTGGGTAATCATCCTTCAGATCTCAGCTAGATTTATAATAGAGAAAAGTTAGAACCACCTGAATGGGCTGACCTAAGTAACAGAATGGTCAATTATAAAAATGTTAATAAAATTTTGGTATATACATGCAATGAAATATCATGCATGCTAATTTTGAATAACTTTTGTGTTTTTAATGACATGGAAGAATAAAAGTGGGGTGCCTGGGTGGCCTTGGTTGACCATCTGACTCCTAATTTCAGCTCAGGTCATGATCACAGGGTTATGGGATCAAGCCCCACATTGGGCTCTACTCTGGGCATGAGGCCTTCTTAAGATTATCTTTCTCTCTCTCTCTCTCTCTCTCTCTCTCTCTCTCTCTCCCCCTCTCTCCTGCTGCAGCTCTCTTTCTAAAAAAAAAAAAGAATATAGAGTAACAAAAATCAGATATATTAGTTCAAAAAAGAATATTAAGTAATAATAGTAAAATACAAAATCATGTTCAGAATGCTGGGTACTTTTAATTTTCTTATTTATGCCTTCTTATATTCTTAGTGACTATGTATATTTCCTATTAAAAAAAGAGCAAACCAATTTAAAGCTTTTTTTTTCAACTTTTATTTATTTTTTTGGGGACAGAGAGAGACAGAGCATGAATGGGGGAGGGGCAGAGAGAGAGGGAGACCCAGAATCAGAAACAGGCTCCAGGCTCTGAGCCATCAGCCCAGAGCCCGACGCGGGGCTCGAACTCACGGACCACGAGATCGTGACCTGGCTGAAGTCGGACGCTTAACCGACTGCGCCACCCAGGCGCCCCAAGAGCAAACCAATTTAAATTAAAAACAAAACAAAACTCAGGCATTGCTTTTTTTTGACATTTTACCACCACTGTCCAAAGCATGTATTCCCAATGCCTGAACCAGTGTCCATAATATAGTTGGTATTCAATACAGTTTTATTGAATTATTTTCTTCTCTTGTTGGATATTCTTTGTGACCAAACTAGAAAGAGCTTGAAACAGGTATATAAGCACTACTTGAAGGAAGAAAGATGCTTTCTAAGCAATACTAAAAGTTTTCCAGACACTGGTGAGGTTTTAACTTTTTCTCAGGAATTTAACATCCCCTAAAGTCACTGACCTTCACCCTTGACAGCAAATAGCAGGCTATGGTGGGTGATGAAGGCCCATTTCCTCTTTAAGAGGAGTGAGGCTGCTGGGTTATAGTGTGGAGTGTGACTGTCCTTGATGAACTGCTTCAACCAGCTTCCTGTCCTACAGATTCCATCCTGAACCCTGCACCCTGGATAATTTTGTACTTGTTTCTTCAATCTACAATACAGTTTCTGCTCCATTTCCCCCAAGTGACTTGGCTACCATATTGGCAATACTGAAGGATTTACCCGTATTGGGTTATTATCTTGGCAAAGTGACCATCCAGCTCACCTTGGCTTTCCAGTCTCAATATTCACTCACAAGAACTTCTCGAGTTTCAGACATTCCACATCCTCGTGGCTTGTGCTCTTGGCCCTGACACCCAATGGTATCTCCAGTGCTCATGCATCTCAGTACTTTCCTTCTAGAGGGGCACAGAATGTTGGGATTGCTTCTTCTGTTTCCTGCTCATCAGCAGCTTTGTAATCTCTTCTGAGAGTCTGGTACCTTCTGAGACTTCCTACAAGTGTGATCTCAGAGGGTCACACCTGCAAAGGAAGTTTGGTTATCTCTGGATCAAGAATTGGAAAACTTTGGATCTTGACCCACATCGTGTATGACCTTGATTAAATCTTTTAATTTTTCTGGGTTTGTATTCCTAATCTGTACAATGACAAAACAGACTGGGATCAAATAAAACCATGGATGTGGATATGCTGGGGAAAATCAAAAGCATCAGGACCTTTGCAAAGTCATATTACTGCTGTGGCTAGTGGTCTTGCTTGTGGCCTGGGGAGGCTGGGAGGACAAAATGACAAAACAGATGTGAAAGTGCCCCAAATGGAATTATTAGCACAGTGCCATTCAAGGGTATAGAAGGAGAAACCACTAGGTTACCATGAGTGAGAGGAAGTGTAGAGCTTCCCCATTTAGGAGCAAGGGGGTAGCCCACAGAATGTATATGGAGCTCCTGGAACCATGGTTAACTCCTGCTGCCCCTTCTCACAACCCTGAGTTGGAAAGAGTTGAGTCCTAGAGTAGTATCCTTTATGGTAAAACTACTGCGTATGTGGGTTGAGCACAGAAGAAAGAAGAGAATTACACCCCATCAAGAATGGGGAATCACATTTGGATACAGTTTTTCAGAATTCCCAGTTCCTTCTTACTTCATTTAGCTAAACGCAGTTCACATGCTGAGTCCATGTTACTTGTCACATCCCCTCCCACTAAAACTGGTAGTTTGGGCTGCCTCTGAACATTTATTAAGCAAGTGTTTATTGAACACCTACTGTGTACACAGAGATAAGCATAACATGGTTTCTGCATCAAGGAGCTCCCTTTTTAGTGAGGGAGACAACCAAATTAGATATGTTATAGGTGACATGATGGAGGTAGTTCTGAAGGAACACTGAAGGAAATACGGGATTCAGTTGTAAGAGAGGTCAGGAAAGGTTATCGAAAGAAGATGAGCACTTTTCTTTGTTGTGTATTCAAGAGGGATTTGTTCTCATTCCCTATTGACTATTACTTAGAAATAGCCTCAATGTATAAGCCCCAGAGGCCATTGATTCAGCTAAACATATTGACACAAGCCTTTGTACTTTTGGTGTGGAATTTCGCTGGGTATGAACACAGCATTATTGTTGAGACCTTCATGAACAAAACATTTTACTTTCAGGAGCCAAATATCAAACCAAGGCTAAGAAGCAAAAGTCAACAGTCAAATTCATTGTGTGGCTCAATGCAGACTAATTACCCCTCCTTATCTATTACCATTCTCCTGCTGTTCCAGAGAAGACACCTTCATAATCTTTCCACAGCTTGAAGATCAGCACGCCCCACTCATTTAGACAGAGGACTCCATGTCAGGTGCTCCTTCTTAGTGCACAGTGGGGTTTAAAATTTTTCTGATGTTTATTTAATTCTGAGAGACAGAGAGAGACAGAGCATGAGTAGTGGAGGGCAGAGCCAGAGGGAGACACAGAATCTGAAGCAGGTTCCGGCTCTGCACTGACAGGCTGACAGCAGTGAGCCTGATGTGGGCTCGAACCCACAAACCTTGAGATTGTGACCTGAGCCAAAGTTGGACTCTTAACAACTGAGTCACCCGGGTGCCCCAGTGCACAGTGGGGTTTAGACTTGATTGGAAACCATTCATTTACAGCCAAGGGATGGCCTTATCCATCCTTTGGACTCTCTGACATTTTGTTTCTACCTCTGATGTGACACTTGGCTTATTTCATCTCATGGCATAGTTATTTCTGTCACTGTCAACATCATCACTAGACTAAGAACTCTTTGAGGGAAGATCTAGGGATTCATTCAGCTCTGTCTGCCCTGACACATAGCAGATGACTAGTCAATTTAGTTGAATGGAAATTCCATGAGTAACAAAATCTTTAGTTTCTGGGGAACATAAGGCACATCCTCCTTCCCTTAAAGAAAGGTGCTTGATGCATGGACATAAAACTCCATCAACAAGGAGAGATCGCGAGAGATACTAGCATATGTGGGGATCACAGAACCTTAGACTTGGGGATGGAGGTCTTGATGGAGATCAGAACATTTGAAGAAAGATTTGCGCTAGGAAGAGGACAGAAGGGATGGAAGAGAGAAGTACAGTTTGTGTGTGTGTAGGTGGTGGCGGTGGTGGGGTGACGAGGCAGGATGACATTGTACTTTATTTAGTGACTCTGAAGTACTCCAAGATGTTGCTCTGACCCCTCCTATCCCACACTTCTACAACATGCAGGAGACCTGGCTCTCTCCTTTTACTCTTCATTCTTCTTTCTCAGGGCAGAGGCAGGTAGCCAGGTGGGGCTGGGGGTGAGCAGATGGGTCAGCATGGTTGAGCTGACCGTGGATAAAGATCTTGATTCAACCACCCTAATTGTCCCTACTTATCTCACTCAATGCATTACTGTATTCCTGGTCTTTGTAAACTTCAGGTGGTCACCTGCAGGTCAACAGCAGCTTCCCAACAAGGCAAGGATTTACATGGATGCAAGAAATTCCCTATGGATGCTTGGGGAACACCCATGTGCTTACATTACACATCTTATCCTTAACATGGATAAGCTCATTGCTAGGTATATCCAATCTAATTTTTACACTAGAGGAACATTCTTTATCTGGGTCTTCCAAACTTGATTCTTCCTGAACTTTTTTCCTTTTCTATTGTCACTCCAAGCAAACATACCGAAATATTTATTTCTTTTCTGTTTCCTTCTTGTTCTAGGACAGACTGACCCAAACCCCTTTTCTGATTTCAGCCTAATAAGATGGGTCTTTGTGTGTGGCATGGCCCCTAGTGGTCACCATTTTCTCTCATTGTGGTCACATTTTATATTTGTCCTGGAGGCAAAACAGTGGAAATAAAATGGATTTTAGAATCAGATGAATCACAGTTCACATCTTGGTACTGCCACTTAACAGCCATGAAGCCTGGAGATAGTGAATTCTGCTCTGTGATCCTCATTGCCCCAGGTGAATAATTACATTCCTGCTCAGGGTTATTGTAGGGTTAGTGTCATGTGTATGTGACAGCTTGGCCAGTGCCTGGCCCATAGTAAATCTCCAAAAAGTAGAACCTATAAATGTTTCTGAGTTGCCCTGCTGGGTCCTTCTGCGCACTCAATGCTGGACTCTTTATTTATGCTCAGGGAAACATACAGGACACTAAAGTCACTCAGCTCAGCAGAAGGAGGCCCAGGAGTAGTACATGGAGTCCTGGCTGCCCTTTCGTTCTTAAGGCCAGGCTTGCAGAAGCCCTGGAAAGACTGCCATGAAGCCTCCAGTTTCTGAAGGTGCCAACCACCAAGAGCAGCATGGTTCTCACCTACAAGCCTCTTCTGGTAGGTGTGAATGTTTCATCCTTCCTCTTGGGTTTGCAATTCTCTCCACAGTCTTGATTGCTGTCTTTGGTGTACCACTTCCCTCTATGGTACAGCCCACTTCTTCTCCCTTCCTCCCCCCACTCCTCAGTGATAACATAACACTGGGGAAGAGAAGTTGTGAAGAGCTCCTCACTCTCAGCTAGCTTCAGTTTCCTTATTGGCACCATGACATCATCTCTACCCTGGAAATTCCATTGCCTGCCTGTGCCTACCACTCTGTCCCAGGCCTCAGAGTTCCTATAAAGAGGGGTTCCCAACTCAGTATCAGCACAGAGCACAGTTGGGTTCTGAAGCTTCTGGGCTCTGCAGTCTCAGCTCCAGGAAAGCCTCTCCTCTGCCAAGACCATGAAACTCTGTGTGACTGTCCTTTCTCTCCTTGTGCTAGTGGCTGCCTTCTGCTCCCCGACACTCTCAGCACCAAGTAAGTCTACTCTTCCAGCCATTACTTCTAGAGTCATGATGTAGGTAGTGCTGACTTTTCTAGTTAGGGCTGATCTAACAGTGGCATCTAGAGATTGGACAAAAGGGAGCTGGGAAGTTTTCCAAGTAGCCTGCTATTAAATGTAGAATCTAGTAAACAGTCAGTAATAGTCAATTTCCTGTTTTCTTAAGAAATAGTAACCAGTAGACTAATTTAAGTAAGTTCCTGTCTCTTTCTGTGCCTCGGTTTCCCCATCTGTAAAATGAAGGAAGTTATACACATGCCCCAAGACCCAATCCAGCTCCAATCTTCTAGAATTCTTTCATGACATTCTCTTACAATCTTCTATTTAGAATAAGACTCCTACTTACGGTGGGTGGGATTGGATACAAGGTACCATATTTTGGGATCTGGTAGCTCTACAGAGATGGCCACCGAATATCTATGATTAGAAGCCCAAATTAACAGGTCCTTGTAGAACTTCTATCTTACCCCTGCCTTTCTTTCCAGTGGGCTCAGACCCTCCCACCGCCTGCTGCTTCTCTTACGCCCTGCGGAAGCTCCCTCGAAACTTTGTAGTGGATTACTTTGAGACCAGCAGCCTCTGCTCCCAGCCAGCTGTGGTGTGAGTATCAACCCTGGGGCTGCTCTGGGAAGCAAGGGTGAAGGCAGGATTAGAAAGGGAGCTTGTTGGGGGAGGAGAGTGTTCTCAGGGCTGAATGAAGCTCTCCCAGAAGTCAGTGAGGATCAAGTCATGAAGTCACCTGTTGAGTTGTGGAGGGGGCTAGGTGGGAGCCAAGGGAGAGGAAGGGAGTTTCTGGAGGAGGAAGGCCAGGAAACTAGGAAAAGTAAAAAAGATGGCAGGAAATGTGGGCTTATTTTTTAAACCATGCTTAGAAAAACATGTGGAAAAGTCCCATTAAGGGCAATAGAGAATGAATGGGGAGATGTATCCATATTAATTGCAAAACTCATTTGTTCCTAATCTGGGCAACCCAGAAAATGGAGCTAAATCCAGAGTAGAAGTAAAAGGAGTCTAGTTCTAGCACCACTCTAGGAAGGGTTTCCCATCTATTAGAGCTGTCCAACATGAACCATGGTCAAGCAAAGGAAGTTGTCTACTACAGGCAATGTCCCATGGGATTCTAATCTGTCCATTCTTTGTTCCATAGATTCCAAACCAAAAGGGGCAGACAAGTCTGTGCTAACCCCAGTGACTCCTGGGTCCAGGAATACATGGATGACCTGGAACTGAACTGAGCGCTCCAGTCCGGGTGCAAGAGGTATCCAGGGAAGGTCACCTGAGTCGGACGTTTCTCAGTGAGACACATCTTCTCCACGCTCATGCTCTTCTCAGTAGTCCGTTCCTTCTCTTAATTTAATCTTATCACGTGCTGTATTATTGTATTTGGAGTCGTTTCTATTATTTGTTTTGCCAAAGGATCTTGTCCCCTATGGGGATGGTCCACCATCACTCTTTCTCTGGTATTGTAGACATATGGATAATGCAGCTGATTCCATGTGTTTTCAAAATAAAATTTCTTTAAAAATATAGACAATTTCTTTGCATTTTACTTTGATTTGGGGTGAAGGATATTGCCTGGTATTATGAATAGGGACAAACTAGTTTCCAAACACAGTAAGAATGAGCAATTACTGAATGCTTAATTGGGCTAAAATGTCTAAAGACATGACCTCATTCAACACTCTCTTTTATTTATTTATTTATTTATTTATTTATTTATTTAAATGTTCATTTTTGAGAGAGAGAGAGAGAGAGAGCGCATGCAAGTGGGGGAGGGGCAGACAAAGAAGGAGCAAAGAATCTGAAGCAGGCTCCAGGCTCTGAGGTGTCAGCACAGAGCCTGACAGGGGACTCAAACTCATGAACAGTGAGATCATGGCCTGAGCTGAAGTCATATGCTTAACCGACTGAGCCACCCAGGTGCCCCTATTTATTTATTTACTTATTTACTTTTTAATTTACATCCAAGTTAGTTAGCATACAGTGCAATAATGATTCCAGTAATTCATCCCCTATGTATAACAACACCCAGTGTTCATCCCAATAAGTGTCCTCTTTAGTGCCCCTTACCCATTTAGCCCATCCCCCCACCCACAACCCCTCCATCAACCCTGAGTTTGTTCTTTGTATTTAAGAGTCTCTTATGCTATGTTTGTCCCTCTCCCTGTTTTTATATTATTTTTGCTTCTCTTCCCTTATGTTCATCTGTTTTGTATCTTAAATTCCACATATGGTAAAGTCATATGATATCTGTCTTTCTCTTACTGACTAATTTCGTTTAGCATAATACCCTCTAGTTTCATCCACGGAGTTGCAAATGGCAAGATTTCATTCTTTTTGATTGCCGAGTAATACTCCATTGTGTGTGTGTGTGTGTGTGTGTGTGTGTGTACCACATCTTCTTTATCCATTTATCCATTGATGGTCATTTGGGCTCTTTCTGTACTTTGGCTATTGTTGATAGTGCTGCTATAAACATTGGGGTGCATGTGCCCCTTCGAAACAGCATACCTGTATCCCTTGGATAAATACCTAGTAGTGCAATTGCTGGGTCATAGGGTAGTTCTATTTTTAATTTTTTGAGGCACCTCCATACTGTTTTCCAGAGTGGCTGCACCAGCTTGCATTCTCACCAGTAGTGCAAAAGAGATCCTCTTTCTCCACATCCTTGCCAACATCTGTTGCTGCCTGAGTTGTTAATGTTAGCCATTCTGACAGGTGTCAGGTGGTATCTCATGGTTTTGATTTGTATTTCCTTGATGATGAGTGATGTTGAGCATTTGTTCATGTGTTGTTTGGCATCTGGATGTCTTCTTCAGAGAAGTGTCTATTGATGTCTTTTGCCCATTTCTTCACTGGATTATTTATTTTTTGTGTGTTGAATTTGATCAGTTCTTTATAGATTTTGGATACTAACCCTTTATCTGATATGTCATTTGCAAATATCTTCTCCCCTTCCGTTGGTTGCATTTTAGTTTTGCTGATTGTTTCCTTCACTGTGCAGAAGGTTCTTATTTTTGATGAGGCCCCAGTAGTTCATTTTTGCTTTTGTTTCCCTTGCCTCTGGAGATGTGTTGAGTAAGAAGTTGCTGTGGCTGAGCTCTAAGAGGTTTTTGCCTGCTTTCTCCTTGAGGATTTTGATGGCTTCCTGTCTTACATTCAGGTCTTTCATCAATTTTGAGTTTATTTTTGTGTATGGTGTAAGAAAGTGGTCCAGGTTCATTTTTCTGCATGTTGGTGTCCAGTTTTCCCAACACCAGTTGCTGAAAAGACTGTCTTTATTCCATTGGATATTCTTTCCTGCTTTGTCAAAGATTAGTTGGCCATACGTTTGTAGGTCCATTTCTGGGTTCTCTATTCTGTTTCATTGATTTGTGTGTCTGTTTTTGTGCCAGTACCATACTGTCTTGATGATTACAGCTTTGTAATACATTTTGAAGTCTGGAATTGTGATGCCTCCAGCTTTGGTTTTCTTTTTCAGGATTGCTTTGGCTTGTCTTTTCTGGTTCCATACAAATTTTAGGATTGTGTGTTCTAGCTCTGTGAAGAATTCTGGTGTTATTTGCATAAGGAATACATTGAATATGTAGATTTCTTTGGGTAGTATTGACAATTTAACAATAATCATTCTTCCAATCCATGAGCATGGAATATTTTTCCTTATTGTGTGTGTGTCTTCTTTAATTTCTTTCATAAGCTTTCTACAGTTTTCAGTGTATAGATTTTTCACCTCTTTGGTTAGGTTTATTCTTAGCTATTTTATGGGTTTTGTTGCAACTGTAAATGGGATCAATTCTTTGATTTCTCTTTCTGTTGCTTCATTATTGGTGTACAGAAATGCAACCGATTTCTGTGCATTGATTTTATATCCCGTGACTTTGCTGAATTCATGGATCAGTTCTAGCAGTTTTTTGGTGGAATCTTTTGGGTATTCCATACAGAGTATCATGTCATCTGCGAAGAGTGAAAGTTTGACTTCCTCCTTGCTGATTTGGATGCCTTTTATTCCTTTGTGTTGTCTGATTGCTGAGGCTAGGACTTCCAATACTGTGTTGAACAACAGTGGTGAGAGTAAACATACCTGTTGTGTTCCTGACCTTAAGGGGATAGCTCTCAGTTTTTCCCCTTTGAGGGTGATATTAGTGGTGGGTGTTTCATATACAACTTTTATGATCTTGAGGTATGACCCTTCTATCCCTACTTTCTTAAGGGTTTTTATCAAGAAACGATGTTGTATTTTGTCAAATGTTTTCTATGAATCCGTTGAGAAGATCATGTGTTTCTTGTCCTTTCTTTTATTGATGTGATGTATCACATTGATTGTTTTGTGGATATTGAACCAGTTCTGCATCCCAGGAATAAATCCCACTTGGTCATAGTTAAAAGAATAATCCTCTTAATGTATTGTTGGATTTGGTTGGCTAGTATCTTGCTGAGGATTTTTGCATCCATGTTCATCAGGGAAATTGGTCTATAGACCTTTTTAGTGGGGTCTTTGTCTGGTTTTGGAATCAAGGTAATGCTGGCTTCATAGAATGAGTTTGGAAGCTTTCCTTCCATTTCTATTGTTTGAACACCTTCAAAAGAATAGGTGTTAACTCTTCTTTAAGTGTTTGGTGGAATTCCCCTTATACAGCCATCTGGTCCTGGACTCTTGTTTTTTGAGAGAATTTTATTACTAATTCGATTCCTTTACTGGTTATGGGTCTGTTCAAATTTTTTATTTCTTCTTATTTCAGTTTTGGTAGTTTATATGTTTCTAGGAATTTGTCCATTTCTTTCAGATTGCCCAGTTTATTGGCATATAATTGCTCATAATTGTCTCTTATTATTGTTTGTATTTCTGCAGTGTTGGTTGTGATCTCTCCTCTTTAATTCTTGATTTTATTTATTTGGGTCCTTTTTCTTTTTAGCAAGCTGGCTAGGGGTTTATCAATTTTGTTAGTTCTTTCAAGGAACCATCTCCTGGTTTCATTGATCTGTTCTAGTGTGTGTGTGTGTGTGTGTGTGTGTGTGTGTGGTTTTTTCTCTTTTTGTTTTTGTGTTTGTTTTTTTTTTTTTTGTTTTTGTTTTGGTATTGATAGCATTGATTTCTGCTCTAATCTTTATTATTTCCCATCTTCTGCTGGTTTGGGGTTTTACTTGCTGTTCTTTTTCCAGCTCTTTAAGGTATAAAGTTAGGTTGTGTATTTGAGACCTTTCTTCCTTCTTTAGAAAGGCCTGGATTCCCTCTTATGATCACCTTTGCTGCGTCCTAGAGGTTTTGGGCTGTGGTGTTATCATTTTCATTGGCTTCCATGTACTTCTTAATTTCTTCTTTAACTTCTTGGTTAGACCATTCATTCTTCAGTAGGATGTTCTTTAGTCTCCAAGTATTTGTTGTCTTTCCAAATTTTTTCTTGTGGTTGATTTTGAGTTTCATAGCATTACAGTCTGAAAATATGCATGGTATAATCAATCTTTTTGTACTTGTTGAGGATTGATTTGTGTCCTAGTATGTGATCTATTCTAGAGAATGTTCCATGTGCACTCGAGAAGAATGTGTATTCTGCTGCTTTGGGATGAAATGTTCTGAACATATCTGTTAAGTCCATCTGGTCCAGTGTGTCATTCAAAGCCATTGTTTCCTTGTTGATTTTCTGTTTAGATGATGTGTCCATTGCTGTTTAGTGGGGTGTTGAAGTCTCCTATTATTATGGTACTATTATCAAAGAGTTTCTTTATGTTCGTGATTAACTGGTTTATATATTTGGGTGTTCCACATTGGGGGCATAAACGTTTACAATTTTTAAATCTTTTTGGTGGATAGGCCCCTTAATTATGATATAATTCCCTTCTTCATCTCTTGTTACAATCTTTATTTTAAAATCCAGATTGCCTGATATAAGGATGGCTACTCCAGCTTTCTTTTGGCAACCATTAGCATGATAGATGGTTCTCCATCCCCTTACTTTCAATCTGAAGGTGACTTTAGATTTAAAATGGGTCTTTTGTCCTACTAAAGAATGAATGGGTCAACCAGGCAATTAGAGAAGAAATTAAAAAAATATATGGAAACAAACGAAAATGAAAATACAACAATCCAAACGCTTTGGGACGCAGCGAAGGCAGTCCTGAGAGGAAAATACATTGCAATCCAGGCCTATCTCAAGAAACAAGAAAAATTCCAAATACAAAATCTAACAGCACACCTAAAGGAAATAGAAGCAGAACAGCAAACACACCCCAAACCCAGCAGAAGAAGAGAAATAATAAAGATCAGAGCAGAAATAAACAATATAGAATAAAAAAAACTGTGGAGCAGATCAATGAAACCAAGAGTTGTTTTTTTGAAAAAATAAACAAAATTGATAAACCTCTAGCCAGGCTTCTCAATAAGAAAAGGGAGATGACCCAAATAGATAAAATCATGAATGAAAATGGAATTATTACAACCAATCCCTCAGAAATACAAGCAATTATCAGGGAATACTATGAAAAATTATATGCCAACAAACTGGACAACCTGGAAGAAATGGATAAATTCCTAAACACTCACACACTTCCAAAACTCAAACTGGAGGAAATAGAAAGCTTGAACAGACCCATAACCAGTGAAGAAATTGAATCAGTCATCAAAAATCTCCCAACAAATAAGAGTCCAGGACCGGATGGCTTCTCTGGGGAATTCTACCAGACATTTAAAGCAGAGATAATACCTATCCTTCTCAAGCTATTTCAAAAAATAGAAATGGAAGGAAAACTTCCAGACTCATTCTATGAAGCTAGTATTACTTTGATTCCTAAACCAGACAGAGGCCCAGTAAAAAAAAGAAAACTACAGGCCAATATCCCTGATGAATATGGATGCAAAAATTCTCAATAAGATACTAGCAAATTGAATTCAACAGCTTATAAAAAGAATTATTCACCATGATCAAGTGGATTCATTCCTGGGATGCAGGGCTGGTTCAACATTCGCAAATCAATCAACGTGATACATCACATTAATAAAAGAAAAGAACCATATGATCCTGTCAATCGATGCAGAAAAAGCATTTGACAAAATTCAGCATCCTTTCTTAATAAAAACCCTCGAGAAAGTCGGGAGAAAAGGAACATACTTAAACATCATAAAAGCCATTTATGAAAAGCCCACAGCTAATATCATCCTCAATGGGGAAAAACTGAGAGCTTTCCCCCTGAGGTCAGGAACACGACAGGGATGTCCATTCTCACCGCTGTTGTTTAACATAGTGTTGGAAGTTCTAGCATCAGCAATCAGACAACAAAAGGAAATCAAAGGCATCAAAATTGGCAAAGATGAAGTCAAGCTTTCCCTTTTTGCAGATGACATGATATTATACATGGAAAATCCGATAGACTCCACCAAAAGTCTGCTAGAACTGATACATGAATTCAGCAAAGTTGCAGGATACAAAATCAATGTACAGAAATCAGTTGTATTCTTATACACTAATAATGAAGCAACAGAAAGACAAATAAAGAAACTGATCCCATTCACAATTGCACCAAGAAGCATAAAATACCTAGGAATAAATCTAACCAAAGATGTAAAAGATCTGTATGCTGAAAACTATAGAAAGCTTATAAAGGAAATTGAAGAAGATATAAAGAAATGGAAAAACATTCCATGCTCATGGATTGGAAGAATAAATATTGTCAAAATGTCAATACTACCCAGAGCCATCTACACATTCAATGCAATCCCAATCAAAATTGCACCAGCATTCTTCTCGAAGCTAGAACAAGCAATCCTAAAATTCATATTTTACCACAAAAGGCCCCAAATAGCCAAAGTAATTGTGAAGAAGAAGACCAAAGCAGGAGGCATCACAATCCCAGACTTTAGCCTCTACTACAAAGCTGTCATCATCAAGACAGCATGGTATTGGTACAAAAACAGACACATAGACCAATGGAATAGAATAGAAACCCCAGAACTAGTCCCACAAACGTATGGCCAACTAATCTTTGACAAAGCAGGAAAGAATATCCAAGGGAACAAAGACAGTCTCTTTAACAAATGGTGCTGGGAGAACTGGACAGCAACATGAGAAGAATGAAACTAGACCACTTTCTTACACCATTCACAAAAACAAACTCAAAATGGATAAAGGACCTGAATGTGAGACAGGAAACAATCAAAACACTAGAGGAGAAAGCAGGAAAAGACCTCTCTGACCTCAGCCGCAGCAATTTCTTACTTGACACATCCACAAAGGCAAGGGAATTAAAAGCAAAAATGAACTATTGGGACCTCATGAAGATAAAAAGCTTCTGCACAGCAAAGGAAACAATCAACAAAACTAAAAGGCAACCAACGGAATGGGAAAAGATATTTGCAAATGACATATTGGACAAAGGGCTAGTATCCAAAATCTATAAAGAGCTCACCAAACTCCACACCTGGAAAACAAATAATCCAGTGAAGAAATGGGCAGAAAACATGAATAGACACTTCTCTAAAGAAGACATCCGGATGGTCAACAGGCACATGAAAAGATGTTCAACGTCGCTCCTCATCAGGGAAATACAAATAAAAACCACACTCAGATATCACTTCACGCCAGTCAGAGTGGCCAAAATGAACAAATCAGGAGACTATAGATGCTGGAGAGGATGTGGAGAAATGGGAACCCTCTTTCACTGTTTTTGGGAATGCAAACTGGTGCAGCCACTCTGGAAAACAGTGTGGAGGTTCCTCAAAAAATTAAAAATAGACCTACCCTATGACCTAGCAGTAGCACTGCTAGGAATTTACCCAAGGGATACAGGAGTACTGATGCATAGGGGCACTTGTACCCCAATGTTTATAGCAGCACTCTCAACAATAGCCAAATTATGGAAAGAGCCTAAATGTCCATCAACTGATGAATGGATAAAGAAATTGTGGTTTATATACACAATGGAGTACTACGTGGCAATGAGAAAGAATGAAATATGGCCCTTTGTAGCAATGTGGATGGAACTGGAGAGTGTGATGCTAAGTGAAATAAGCCATAGAGAGAAAGACAGATATCATATGTTTTCACTCTTATGTAGATCCTGAGAAACTTAACAGAAACCAATGGGGGAGGGGAAAGAAAAAAAAAAAAAAAAAACAAGGTTAGAGTGGGAGAGAGCCAAAGCATAAGAGACTCTTAAAAACTGAGAACAAACTGAGGGTTGATGGGGGGTGGGAGGGAGGGGAGGGTAGGTGATGGGTATTGAAGAGGGCACCTTTTGGGATGAGCACTGGGTGTTGTATGCAAACCAATTTGACAATAAATTTTATATATTAAAAAAATTTTTTTAATTAAAATAAAAAAATTAAAATGGGTCTTTTGTAACAAGCATATAGATGGATCTTGTTTTCTTTCCATTCTGTTACCCTATATCTTTTGATTGGAGCATTTAATCCATTGAAATTTAGAGTAAGTACGGAAAGATATTAATTTATTGCCATTGTGTTGCCTGTAGAGTTGGAGTTTCTTGTGGTTGTTCTCTCATCTTTTCTGGTCTTTTTTTCTTTTGTTGCTTTTGGTCTTTTTTATTTTGTTTCACCTTTTCTCCCCTCAGAGAGTCCCCCTTAAAATTTCTTACAGGGCTGGTTTAGTGGTCACAAACACCTTTAGTTTTTGTTTGGGAAAATTTTTATCACTCCTTCTATTTGAATGACAGCCTTGCTGGATAAAGAATTCTTGGCTACATATTTTTCCAATTCAGCATACTGAATATATCCTGCCACTCCTTCCTGGCCTGACAAGTTTCTGGGGATAGGTCTGCTGTGAAACTGATCCATCTTCCTTTGTAGGTTAAGGACTTTTTTCCCTTGATACCCTCATGATTCTTCCCTTGTCTGTGTATTTTGTGAATCTGACTATAATATGCCTTGTTGATGGTAAGTTTTTGTCAAATCTAATGGGAGTTCTCTGTGCTTCCTGGATTTTGATGTCTGTGTCTTCCCCCAGGTTAGGAAAGTTTTCTGCTGTGATTTGCTCACATAAACCTTCTACTCCTTTTTCTCTCTCTTCATCTCCTGGGACCCCTATGATTCAGATGTTATTCCTTTTTAATGAGTTGTTGAATTTTCTGTCTTACATCGTGCTCTTTTGCCTTAGTCTCCCTCTCTTTCTACTTCATTATTCTCCATAAGTTTGTTCTCTATATTGCTGATTTGCTGCGTTACTTCATCCTTGCCACTGTGGTAGGCATTCACGATTGCATCTCAATTATAGTATTTTAAATTTCGTCCTGACTAGGTATTACTTCTTTTGTCTCTGCAGAAGGGAACTCTGCTTTTTTCAACCCCAGCTGGTATTCTTATTATCATGATTCTAAATTCTGGTTCAGACATCTTGCTTGTATATGTGTGGATTAAGTCCCTGGCTGTCATTTGTTTCTGTTCTTTCTTTTGGGAATTCCAAAATTTGGGAATTCAAAATTTCTTTGAATTCCTTCATTTCATCATTTTGGAGGAAGAAGAAGAAGTAATAAGATAAAAAATAAAAATTAACAAATTAAAAACAACACAAAAAATCAGATAAAGGATGCTAGATCCTAGATATGTTTTGGTCCGGTTGTTGAAAGAAGCTTTATGGAATAGAGAGAAAATAGAAAGAAAAGAGAAGGAAAAAAAAGAATAAAAAGGGAAAACGTTTGAAAAAAATGAATACAATGAAATAGAATGAAATGATGAAAGTAAAATGAATTAAAAATTTACAAAAAAGTAAAAAGTATAGTAGAAAAAATTGAAGAAAAATCTTTTTTTTTTCAACGTTTTTTATTTATTTTTGGGACAGAGAGAGACAGAGCATGAACGGGGGAGGGGCAGAGAGAGAGGGAGACACAGAATCGGAAACAGGCTCCAGGCTCCGAGCCATCAGCCCAGAGCCTGACGCGGGGCTCGAACTCAAGGACCGCGAGATCGTGACCTGGCTGAAGTCGGACGCTTAACCGACTGCGCCACCCAGGCGCCCCAAGAAAAATCTTTTTAATAAAAACAGAAAATAAAGATAAAAATTTCTCTTTCTGTATTTTAGAATAAGAAAAGAAAAAGAAAATAATTGAATAGATGGACCAGTGAACAGAATGAAATATGATTGAAATTATACCCAGTTTACCCTAGAAGTCAAATTATGGGGCACTTTATAGTCTGTAAAGTAAGCAGATGGAGAGACTTGTGGTGTTCCTTAGAGCGTAGCTGATGGGGTTTGGAGTAACGACTCCATTCTCCACTAAATGGCGCTGCTCAGCTTACTGGGGTGGATCCTTTTGGTGCGTGTACGTGTGTATCTCATGCACGGGAGAGGTGAAAATGGAGTCACCCAGCTACCCAGTCTCTTCGATCATACTCTGTGCTCTTGCCCACCAGCAATCAAGCACCCCTCCTTTATCTCTGACTTCCATCCACTCCCTACTTCTACATTGTCTGTGACCAAGCCATCAGCCTGCCAGGAGGCACCTCCCTCCTGAGATTTATCTCAAATGGGACTATGTTTCCAAACCCCTCACTTCTGAGGGCCCTGCAGCTTTGACCCACTCAGACCATCTGGGGGAAGGCCTAAGCAATGGCTGGGTGCTGGCCCACCCCCAAGAACGTTCATGTGACTGTGCTGCTGCAGATGCCCAGAGACTGTGGCCAGGTGCCAGTCCGCCCCAGAAAAAGTTCATGCAATTGTGTAGCAGCAGTGTTTCAGGGATTATGCAAATCACAACACACATCTGGGGCCAGGCTTCACCACTCTTAACATCCTTGTTCCAACACCAGCAAACGTGGCTGTTCTCTAGAGTCCACTGGGACCTTTGCTTGTGGGAGGGGGCCATACAGCCTCTACCAAATGTCCTCTCAGCAGGGGAACTGCCTCTCCCCATGTGGCCTGTGGACCCCTTGGACCTTGCTATCTGCTCCTGGGGATTCACCCTTCCCACCCAAGCTCCACCAGGTATCAAGCTGCAGAGTTTCAGACTCTGCGCTCCCCTGTTTACAGAGTCTTAATGGTATTTACATCCTCTCCTTTCTCTGTTCCCTTTCTTCCTTTCTTGTTAAGTCCCTTATGGGTGTTTCCACTCTTTCTCTTTCTCTCCAGCTGTTTTTTGGGGGAGTGCTTTTCCTGTACTCTCCCCCCTGTCTACATCCTCTTTCCGCAAGCAAAAACAGCTCCCTACCTTCCATAGCTTCTCTCTCCCCCACTTCACCTCTCTGTATTGTGTACCTGTTGAATTCTGTGGCTCAGGTTATGCAGATTGTTGTGTTAATCCTCAGATAATTTTCTAGATGTGCAAGATGGTTTGGTGTTGATCTAGCTGCATTTCAGGCAGGAGAGAAGCAAAAAACTTCCATGCTGTTCTGCTATCTTGACCCCTAGCTTTCAATGGGATTTAACACTCTTATCAAGTAGGGACTGGTTATCTCCAATTTTATAGATGAGGAAATGGAGGCACCAGGGTGACATGACTTGCTGAGGCTCATAGGTCTGCTTGGGGAGCATTATGAAAGGATGATCAGAAAAGATAGCTGTGACGCTACAGGTTATCATTCCAGAATTTTGTAGGGAAGTTGTAAATAGCAGCACAACATAGAGGGAGGAAGCAGTTCAGAGTCAGAAAAGTGGGCCTGTGTAACTTATATACATAATATTAGGAAAGTCATCTTACTTATTGGACCTCAATTTTCACACCCTTAAAGTGTAAGCTTCAAAGGCTGTTCTGAAGTGACGTTACCCATCATGGGGCCTGACATCTGAGAGATTCTTTCCTCCTCTGAATCTCGGTGTTTTCACTTAAGATGGGCATACTGTCTATCCTCCTAGGGTCATCATGTGGATTAGGTTAGTCACTCAGTTCTCTAAAGCCCAAAGCAGAGTGAAGTGTTATTGTGTGGACAGGAGAATCATTCTGGAGGGTTGTGGTAATAACCTAGAGTCACATACTGTCTCCTGAATTCTTCAATCAGAACTTCCTCTTACATGGGTCAGAGAAAACATGACCCTGAAATAGAATTACATGCACAATCAAACCTTTATCTTAGTCTATTATCTAAAACCTTGATTTTAGTCTATTAACGTTTGGGGGAGCCTCTCAGACTATCTGGTCCAACTCATTTTATGGGAACTGAGAGCGAGGGACTGAGAAGTGACTTGCTGAAGACCACTCAGCAAATGTATGACAGAGCAGGACTCCAGTCAATGCCAAATCCAAGGTTAGTCCCTTTACCTACCCTGCTTCTTGTGACCTGCCTTTGTGGTTCCCAAAAGTATGACCCATTCTGTAAGTAGAATGAAGAGGTGGCTACCTTGAAAATCAGTTGAATGTTCTATGTCCAATGCAAAAGCAGAACTTGGACGATATGTCTCTCTCAGGCCAACAGACAGCTCCCTTCCTTGCCCTGCAGTTAGCCATTCCCATCATCCCAGAGCCTGACTGGTCTTGGCTTCTGCTTTTCATCTGCTACATCTGAGCTATCCAACATATTAGCCAGACGCCCCAAGTGGTTATTTAAATTTCAATCAAATTTAATTAAAATTAAATACGATTTTTTTTTATTTTAGAGAGAAAGCACATGAGCAGGAGAGAGGGGCAGAGGAGAGAGACAGAGAAAGAGAGAGAATCTTAAGCAGGCTGCATGCTCAGTGTGGGGCCCAATGTGGGACTTGATCTGGGATCATGACCTGAGTTGAAATCAGAGTCTGACTCTCAACTGACTGAGCCACCCAGGTGCCCCTAAAATTAAATACAATTTAAAATTCATTTCCTCAGTTGCACTAATCACATTTCAAGTGCTCACTAGCTATGTGTGTTTCATGGCTGCCATGTTGGACAGTGTCGATATAAAGCATTTCCATCATGATAGAAATTTCCATTGGACGACACTGTCCTAAAGGCATAGTGCCTAAATTAGTAAAGGGAGAGGGGGTTGGAAGTAGGCCAGAAGGTAGGATGTGGTCTTTGGTGAAAGATACACAACTCTATTCTGAGGTAAGGGCTTGGGAGAGAAAATGGATAATCCCCAGGCCTGAGACAAGGTACAGATCACCATGGTAGGCTGAATAATGGCCCCCAAGGTATCCACATCATAATCCCCAGAACCCGTGAAGATTGCCTTATACAGAGAAAAAGACTTTGCAGATGTGATCAAGTAAAGGATGCTGAGGTGGAGAGATTTACCTGGATTATCTGGCTAGACCCTAAATGTAGTCATAAGTATCTTTGTAAGAGAGGGCAGAGAGAGATTTGACTAAAGAGATGAAGGCAATGTGATGACCACTGCTATGCTGCTGGCTTTGAAGAAGGAGGAAGAGCCCACAAGCCGAGGAACACAAGAGTGCAGTCCTAGAACCTGGAAAAAACAAGGAAATGGTTTTTCCCCTAGAACCCCAAGACCAAGGGCAGCCCTGTTTAAAACCTTGATTTCAGCTCAATGAAACAGATTTGGATTTCTGAACTCCAGAACTTTTTTTCAAAGTTTATTTCTTTATTTTGAGAGAGAGAAAGAGAGAGAGAGCACACATGGGTGTGCAATCAGGGGAGAGGAAGAGAGAGAGGGAGAGAGAGAGAATCCCAAGCAGGCTCTGCATTGGCAGTTCTAGGCTTGAACTCACAAATCATGAGATCATGACCTGAGCTGAAACCAAGAGTCAGACACTTAACCAACTGAGCCACCCAGGCACCCCTGAACTCCAGAACTTTAAGAGAATAAATGCGTATTGTTTTAGGGCACCAAGTGTGCATTAACGTGTTATAGCAGCAATAGAAAACTAATACAATCACCAACTGAAGAGTCACCAACAGTGACCGCCCCTCCAGCTGACTGTGGAAGGGAACGGAACATTCTGAAAGGTGAGACAAATTTCCTTGCAGGAGAAACCCAGGGTGAAGTGGACATATTCCAAGGTGATGGGCTATAATGAGGCGAGGCATCTCAAGAGAGTGTCTGATCCCACAGCTAAGTATGAAGGTTGAAGCTTCACCAAGGGTATAAACCCACCAGCCAGGTTAAGAGGAAGCTTGACTCTTCTTGTGACACTATGGCCCTCTGAGTGGGGAGGGGTGGTCTTGGATTCTTATCTGGAGGAGTCCATCCTCTCATTTGTCAAAGGAAGCCCACGGTAGAGCCACAACTTAACTCTGGTCTCACCATTAGAGAGGGTAGGGTTAGGGCCACAATCTGGGTCTCCTTCCTCACAATGGAGCCTTTTCCCCAACACCTCCCTGCCCCTGAGCAAATTGGAAGGGAGGAACTCAGCTCCACAGAAACCCCAGCACCAGGGAAGGCTGCAGGAGACCTGGAGACCCTGAAGAAATGCTTCACCCAGGAATTACAAACACAGCACAGAATCCTCTCAGTGGGGCAATGTGGGACTTCACCTGTTGCACAATAAGAGACTTGTTTTTTCCTTTCTCCTTTCTTCAGAAAACTTCCTTTTCTTAGCCTGAGGCCAGGGAGTTGGTATCTGCTTGTCTGAGTTTCCAGTTGTTTCTCCAGGTTTCTGGGTGGTGGCCAGGACCAGAACAGATGAAACAGGACAGGAGATGAGAGCTACTGTTTGTGGAGAAACCTCTGGAAAAAAAAACACAGCCCTGTGTTTTTCTACTGTCTTGTAGTGTCTGTGTCCCCCATTTCCCTCTCCAGATTGGGGAGTGGCAAGTCTGTTTCTTCATGTTCTGGCTCATGCAAATTTTCTGTTCTCTCCCCATCTTATTCCAACCCACAGTCTTCTATAAGGCTCCCATGATGTAGACATTTTCCTCCTAGGAGGGGAGGAGCTGACCCAGTAGAAGCCAAGATGAGGATACAAGGTGAGCCACAAATAGTGGAAGAAACCACAGTTCTTCCTGATGGCTGAGACCAGTGACTACATGGTGGTTTGGGGCTGCTTTCCACACACACCCTTCACAGACCAGAGGGACTGATCTTCTCTCTCTTTTCTACTTGCTTCCACCTATTCTCCCTTCTAAACGCCTCTCCTCTTGGGTTCACACTAAGTCTAGGCAGACAGGAAAATGGAAAAAGATGTAGGGATTGAGAGACAAATTTGTGAATGCATTTTTCTACATTTTAAATAGTTTCACTTTTAGATATATGATAATTGTGTGAAATAGATACATTCAGAATAAAAGAGAAGCTCACTTTTTTTTTCAGGGAAAGATAGGCATGATCCCAACAGGATTGTCTGGGACTCCCCTCTTCTATCAAAACACTTCCAATGGGAAGAATGGCACAGTTGCAGGGAAATCTTTTCTCTGGGTTCGATTAGCTTCCTCAGAACCTCAGCATGTGTGCCCCTTGGCTCCTCAAGGAGATCTTAGTTATTTACAGTGACTCTTGATTCATCTCCTCAGGGAGTCCTCTATTCCCTCCTAGAGGCTGGAAGGTGAGGGGCACCAGTGCTTACCAAGCTCCTCATCCTCTCAGGCACTCTACTGCATGGGTTTCACACAGTCTTCTTTAATCCTTGCAAAAATTCAAATAGATATTATCCCCAATGTTAAAGATGAGAATACTGAGGCTCTGTGTGAGGGCACTGGTTTGATCTTATTCTTCTCATTTGTAATCTCTGCAGGCCAACTGGATTTCTGTTAGCTCTTCTTTTCTAGAACCTTCCTGCACATGCCTACTTAGCTTGGAATCATTAAACCTCTTCCTTCCATCTCGCCTTTCCATGTCTCCTCTATTTGAGAGGTTGAAGAGCTTACCTTATTCTCCCCTTTTAGTCTTTGGAAGAGCAAATCCTTGAATCTTCCAGCCTGACCATGGAGGAGACTGCTGTATCCATGACTCAACGTGAAGTCTGGGGATTCAAGCCCCCAACCAGTTGTTGGAATTTTTGACAGATGAGCCCCCACTTAGTAGGTTGATATCATGAGCTCAATCACATTTTCAAAAAAAATGTTTATTTATTTATTTTGAGAGAGAGAGAGAGAGAGAGAGAGAGAGAGAGAGAGAGAGACGGAGACAGAGTGAATGAGCAGGGAAAGAGCAGGGAGGGAGAGAGAGAATCCCAAGCAGGCTCTGCACTGTCAGCACAGAGGCCGATGTGGGGCTTGACCACGTGAACCATGAGCTCATGACCTGAGCTGAAACCAAGAGTCAGTTGCTTAACCAACTGAGCCACCAAGGTGTCCCTCAATTACCTTAATTTTAATATTTTTTGACTAAGTAACAACAGATATTGTATAAAATCCAGAAGGATATCCAACAACAACAAAAATCTCCTTCCTAGCCCTATCACCCAAATACACAATGCCCTCCCCTAGAAGCCATCAATGACTGCTACCACTCTTTTATGAATTCATAAACAGATTCAACAACCTTTTAAAAGTGTCAGGAGACAAAACAACAAAAATAGTAATAAAGAATGCCTGAACCATCCAGGGCTTAGCTTTCTAGCCTTCGTCCTGAAGGTGCTTTAAACATCTCCTTCTACCCATCTGGATTTATAAAGTTCTTGCCAGCTGTACAAATTTAATTTCAACATAAAACACTTCCTTGAGCTTTAAAAATGCTACCTTCTCCCCCGTTTACTCAATTCTCTATACAAAGGGCTGCTAAAAACATCCTTGGTAAATTTCATAAGCCTGCCTGGTGACTGTGATGCTTGTAAATTGCAAAGTCACTGACTTTGAGGTGCAAAAACATAACTGTATTTTCCCCAGAATTGAACCCAACCCCCCAGTGCCCTTTTCGTTTGGTGGGTAGAAAATTTAATCTGGTGGCAAGGTAATCATAATTACTACCTGATTTTTTATTCCTATTGAAGATCTTTTATGAGCCATACTTCTTCCCATTCTCATCTCCCTTTCTTCCCAGGGTCCATCCTCATTCAGGAAGGCTAGTGTGTGATTAGGCTAGTCACACAAGGCGGCATGGGCATCTTGCTCCTTGTTTGTCCCTTGGCCTCTGCTAGCATCTACAGAAGTGCATCTCGGCCTTCTGGACCCTGGGCATCAGCTCCTTGTCCTGTGTAATTTGTCCTGCCGGGACCTCTGGGGTCAAGTCCATGACTCTTTTTTGTCTTACCCCGAGCTCCTCTGAGCCCACCGAGCTTGGGACTTCTTGGAAAGGCTGGCAGACTTCTTGGACTGTGCCTCCCTCCTGTTCCCCTACTCCTACAGTCCAGCCTCTTCTTGGGCAGGGCTGGGGCTTTATTAGGATTATTCTCAAATGGCTAACTTGTTTTTGAGAGAGAGAGAGATAGACACCTCTGTCTATATCTCTCTCACAAGTGAGAGAGAAAGAGAGAGAGAGTGAAATGGGGCGTGGGGAGGGAGACAGGGAGAGAGAGAAGCAGAGCTCCACCAAAGCAGGGTTCAAGCTCACCCAATGCAGGACTCGAACTCATGAACTGTGAGATCATGACCTGAGCCAAAGCCAGATACTTAACTACTGAGCCGCCCAGGCGTCAGATGGCTAACTTTTAGGCTCACATTGTTCACTTTATTCTGCTAGTGGTGTCCATTTTTGTTTTTTCTCCCAGTATGTGGGCAACTAGCTCTTAAATAATGGGTTTTAAAAATACATCTATCATTTATGATGTTAACCCTATACCCAGTTTCCTTTGGGGCTTGGCCTTACAAACACCTCCCCCACCCCAGCTGAAATCCTTTTGTCTCAGAAAGCCCAGATCTTGAAATGGAAATCCTGTGCTTTCAAAACTCTTATGTCAATTAGAGTTAAGAAAAACCCACTGAGGAACTCAATAGGCTTGTTTCTCTGAGCCGTATTCACCCTCCCATGAGGGAGGTGAGTCTAGGTTAATTGACTGCTTGCCACACAGAAGAATGGTAGAGGGTGTAAGGAAGTGGGGAAGGGAGGGAAGACACCTTGTAAATTCCTCAAAATATTCTGTGTTCTACACTGAAAGTAATGTGGAAAGGTGAACAGCTCCCCCCCCCCCCCGTGTCTGTTTAAAAAAAAAATTTATGTTTATTTATTTTGAAAGAGAGAGAAAGAACACACACACAAGCTGAGGAGGGGCAGGGAGAAGGAGAGACAGAATCCCAAGAAGGCTCTGCTCTGTCAGCACAGAGCCATGTATGGGACTCAAGCCCATGAACCGTGATATCATGATCTGAGCTGAGATCAAGAGTACGACACTCAACTGACTGGGCCACCCAGGCAACCCAGACCCCCCTGTGTTAAGGAGACTTACTTGGCTAGATCTATGCCACCTGACTTTAAATGTCATCATCTCTAACTAGCCAGGTCTCATGCTCTGTAACAAAGTGTGCTGGTGTTTACCCTTAGCTTGTCACGCAACAGGACAAAGATACAGCTTGAGGAAGATGGGTTGAGCGTGCAGTTATGTGTTTGAAGGATTTGGCAGGGCTGAGAAATGACTCTTTCGGATATGGAATTCCAGGAAAAAAAGGATTCCAGTCAATTTAGGAGTCCAGACAGAGAAGCTGCTGCACCCCAAGGTCTCACATGCCATCCTGAAAAAAGAAAAACAAACAAACGAAAATAATTAAGGAAGAGATCTTTGATGGCTACAGGTATAAAAGATGGGTTTTGCGGACTGAGGATGTCTGAGAATTCCCAATGTCTAGCAGTCTTCTCCTTTCCTTTTTAATGTATGTCTGACAGCTGCTGCAGACATCTAGCCTTTTCAAGTGGTAGCCTGTCAGGAGGACTTGCCAAATTCCCAAATTTGTGATTGTCACTAGAGCAGTGGAAATCAGCTTTTTATAGGGACATTGTTTTGTTTTTCACAAAGAAATAAAGGCATCTGGGAGCTTTTCTGGACCCCACCATTGGAGATTCCACAGGAGTTCATCTGAGGGGTGTGGGTGGATTGTTTACAAGGCATGGACTTTCTTTGAGCTCAGTTTATTCATTTGTGACATGGGGATGCCAGTAGAAGTAAACCCTCAGGCTTGTGAGACTTTGGTGAGGTGGGCTGTGAAGTACAAGCATGGGGCATACAGCTGTGCTTAACAAAGGTCAAATACTGCCATTTGGATTGAGGATAGGCCCTTTGTCAAACTTGCAGCTGCCATTATTGATACACATGCATACGCAGAACTATCACAGCCCACAATTATCCTTGGTTTCTTATTGGAAACTCAGAGTGCTAGAGTATTAAACACCAGATTATATTGTCTTATGTAATTTCTGCTAATTAAATTTCCTTACACAGCCGTGGTGAGAGCTCTCTGCCCCACATTCCTATTTGGGATATATTCAATGGGGCTTATGGGAATACACAGGTTGAAATATTCCATTGAAAATTTAACTCAAGGAAGCAAAACTACAAATTAAATGCATTAGGTCAGTTTGTGAGGAATCCATGTCTCTTTCCCTGCGGGAGGAAGCTTTATAGTCTTTTTGGAGGACAATCTGGCAATATTTTCCAATGCTATAGTAGATGCAGCCTTTTGTATTTCCATGTTTAGGCATCTATTTGGGGGAGAAATACTGACATATATAAACAAAGGATATACAAAATATATGCTGCATATACACAACAAGTTGCATATAATAACCAAAAAAAAAAAAAAAAAAACCACCCCACCAAAAACCATCTAAATGTCCAACAATTGAATCTTGGTTAAATAAATTATGAACCATTCATTAATGGAATTTTAGATAGTAGTTATTTTAGAAAAGGGGGAAAGATACCTGGAAGGCTCCCTCAGACATAATGTTAAATGGATAAAGCAAAATAATACATATAATATAACTTTATTTCTGCAAAAAAAATGATATATCTGTATATACACATATGTGTATGGGTAAAAACATAGAAAAGGACCTTAGAAAAATACACAGCAAACTGTAAACATTTGAGTACCTCCTGGAAGGTTACTCTGAATACATCTGTATTGTTTGAATTATTTATCACAAGAGTTAACTAGTAAAAATGAACTTTTAAAAGATTATTTTAGCAGATGATAATAGTCATATCCAGGTCCCTTTTTGAGAGGGGAAAGGGAGTCTTTCCCTTGCCAGCAGTGTACTGGACGGTTCTCCTGCAACTTCTTTGGAGCTATCTGGCCTGGCCTTGTGCACTCATCCAGATCATGCTACTCAGCAACATGGGATCTGGCTGGCCCCCTTGGGTTTGGATTTGGGTTTGCCCTTTCAGTGCTCTGGGCTGCCTGTGTCCATTGATCTATGCCCTGTATGGAGCTGCCTTGTCCTTTCCAGGTTGCCTGGGCTCCAAAGCACACATTCACCATCTTTCCCAGAAACACACAACCGATCTCCAGAGGCCCTGGTTGGGCCTGACAAACAATACCTGCCCTCATAGTTTAAGCTCTTACTCTGACATTCTAAATGATGCAGAAAATTGTTTTCTTTGGACACAGTTCCTAAAGGCACCAGGAAAACCAGTGTCAAGTTGTGATATAACAAGGAACAAAGGGCTAAAAAGTGTCCCCAGACTTTCCTGTTTGGTATTTGCATCTCTATGATACCACTCCCTAACCAGAGGGAAACCAGCTGTGAAACTGAATGAAGGAACTAGATCATCTGGGGGTGCTTCCTAGAGAGCTTACTTTCTTATAGACTCGCTTTCCTCTACTGCCTCCCACCCTGTCCTCCTTTCTGCTGACACTCACAGTATAAATTGGGGCTGGGCTCTGTGTGTGCATCACATCAAAGGCAACATGAAGACAGGCGCTGTCTATGTTTTGGTGGCTTTTGTCGCTGTGGGGATGGAGATGGCCTGCGTTAGAGGTGAGGGTGCTGAGGGGATCCTACCTGAGAGCAGAGAGGACTCAGAGCCCAGCTTCTGACCCGGGAATAGGTTGGCACAGAAGCAGGCAGTGTGTCTGCTAGAGAATGGAGATTTGGCATTGATCAGACTCGTTTCCTTTGGCCTACAGAGACAATCACCCTGCATTTCTTATTCTTCTTATCAAATCGGGTTTGGGTCTGATTAGAAGTTGGGGCTCCCTCTAGTTAGGAGATGTGCCCTGGATGTGGGATTCCAATGGAGAGTAGCTCCTGGATGAAGGTAGGGTATGCATGAGGTGGGGAGATGGCTGCCTGTGATCAGGAGATTTTCTAATGAGGTAGAAAAAAAAGAGGGTTATGGTGCAAGTTTCTTGCCTGATGGGACTGTGCAGGCTTTGGAGCAGGGAAAACATTCTACCAATGGCCAGACGGTAAAATGGGGGCCTACAAGTGAGTTTGTAGCCACCGAGGTTGAAGTGGGCATCAGGAGCATGAAGGAAAAACCGGAAGAGGTGGGAGCCCCACCAGCCATGAGGACTTCAGACCTCCAGCATGAGTTCCCTGCCTTAGTAACCATACCAGACCACACAGAAACCGTTGTATGTTGCAGGGTAAGAAAGACCTGGAATCTGTCCAAAGGTACCCCAAGGAGTCTTTGGAAGTTGTGTGGAAATGTGCTCAGGAGATGAATCATGTCCCCAAAGAATGAAATGCTGCAGCAATGGATGTGGTGATATCTGCATGTATGGTGTCCCCCAAGTGAGTATGAATCAGTCAAGAACTGTCCAAGTGGATGGATAACTCCCCAGGGGACTTTGCTGGGGTAGACAGATGCTCACAGACATCTGGATCACTCCAAGAGAAGGGGGATGACAGCCAATGGCAGAACACCTGGCTGCGTTATCTAAGGCTCTCTCTTAGAAAGGAAGTGTTATCCCAGGACAGCCCTGGGGGGCTCAAGTGGGACAAGTGGCCTTGACTCTCCATTCACAGGTCATTATTAACAAAGGGTTTCTCACCCTCCTTCCCCTTCCCCACCAAAGAGGCTTAACTCTTCTTGGAAAATGGTGATCTTGGGAGGAGGAGGGAAAGGAGCGGGAACCCCAATTTACCCTACCTGTGTCAGGCAGGCATTGTGCCGGAGTTGAGATAAAAAGGTAAGCATAACCAGGTCAAGGAGACAGACCTATATAAACGATTATAACCCAATGTGACTAGGGCTTTGTACAGATTTCTCCTAAGTTCCGTGGGAGTGAAGGGAGGAGTTATTGACTGTACCTGGGGAGTTGGACAAGTTATCAGAGAGTGGAGAACATCTATGGGAGAACTTAAAGGATGCATAAAGTTTTCCAGAGCAAGGAAAGGCAGTTCAGATTATGGGAAAACTGTGGGCACCCTGTTGGGGATGGGAAGGCGATTGTGGTAGGCAGAAGTTGCAGCATCTCAGGAGGATGGTGGAGGGTCATCCAAGCCAGAATCTAAAGAGGAATGAGCTGCCTGCCAAAGAGTTTGGAAAACTGGTGGTGGTTGTTAAGCAGAGGGAATGTTATGATCAAATTTGTATTTTGGAAGGCTATCTCCAGTGGCCATGTGAAAGATGGACAGGACATTTATTAAGCATGCCTGGATACCTGCCCCAGAAGATTTCTCATGAATCCCTGAGTCCAATGCTTGGCACAACAAGACTCTTCCACAATCCATTTCTGGCTACTACCTATCCCTAGAATTGCAGCCCTAGAAGAGGAATATCTAAAGTGGTGGAGTGACTGCTTTCTGAAGAGCTGTGTCCAAAATAAACTGTATCTGTGGCATTATTCAGGCTGCATTATCCTTCCTACTTAGGTATTCTGGTGGACTCTCTGTGGGTTGGCAGGGCCCTAAGTGTGCACAGGCAGTGAATCCATGAATATGAGGCACTCAGAATACCGATTGATCAGGGGCAAAGTCCTCCCAGCTAGTTCCTTTCCTCCTTCTATGTCTATGACTCCAGACAGAGCAAATGGCATGAGAATATTTTCTCTAGCATCCTGTGGATATGATTTTGGAAGCAAAAAAAGAAAAATTAATGACCATGTAGCACATGGCAGGTCTATTGGAGTGGCCCTTATTAGGGCAAGTCCTCAGCTATGAGGACAGGAGCAAGTGTGGAAATACTGCATTCTAAGGCAACACACTGATATCTAGCAGGAGTGAATACCTAAACCCAGAAGAGTGACCGCGACCCTTGAGATGTGAGGCTTTGAGTGGCAGGAGTTGGGAAGTGCCAGCTCCCACCTGGAGTGATGAAGAGAAAGGATAGAGTTAGGAGGTAGGTTTGGGGGTGGAGACTTTGATTCAGACGTTACTTGAAGCAGAAGATAAACCTAGGTCTCCCAGAGAAGCCCCAACAAAAATGATGTTTTGAGCTGACTGTTGCAAGCCCCATTCCTCACCCCAATCTCCAGAGTTCACTTCTCTCCACCTAGATTCCCCAACTTAAGACTGCTGAGTTTGGTCTCCTGTATCTGTTTGTTCTTCTCTCCCCTGCTCTTGCTTCTCATATAGTACATCTTATAACCCCAATATCTAATGGCCTGATTAGCCTGTGCATTGGAATGAGGGCATGGTAGCATTGATATATTCTTCTTCTTTTTTTGTTGTTGTTGTTTATTTATTTTGAGAGAAACAGACAGACAGACAGAGTGTGAGCAGGGGATGGGCAGAGAGAGAGGGAGACATAGAATCCAAAGCGGGCTCCAGGCTCTGAGCTATCAGCACAGAGCCCCACGTGGGGCTTGGACCCATGAACCATGAGATCATGACCCAAGCCAAAGTCAGACACTTAACAGACTGAGGCACCCGGGTGCCACCATATGTCTTTTACTGGCTGGTCATCCCCTTCCAAAACTCCTCCATGCTCCAGTCTCATTTAGAAATGTATGGGGGTTCATTAGCATACCCTTAAAATGTTTTCAAGCAATTTCCCCTCTTATCTGTCATTCTGAATGCCAAGGGTTGACTTTTCCCTGAAAAGATACTTGAGGATAACATCCTACAACTTCCACTTATTTTTCCAGATAGTTCTGAAGACCCTAGAAAGTTGTTTGTGTTCTTTTGTGAACATCTCATTTTTCTCACCTGCATTCAACCCCCTTTTATATTTAGCGGAAAACTTCATTTTCTCCCTGCCGAAATTGATGGGAGTCAGACATTCTCTCCCTACTTCCTGGAAGGTGGCGCTCAGAATTATGCTTCTTTCTGACCATGTAGATCTTTAAGGAGTGATATTAGGAGCTAGGGATAGTGGAAAACAATTCACAACAGCAGAGATGCCAACAACAGTATCCTTCTTTTTAATTTTATTTTAGTTTATTTATTTATTTTTGAGAGACAGAGAGAAAGAAAATCCCAAGCAGGCTCTGTACTATCAGCATGGAGCCTGATGTGGGCCTCGAGCTCCCGAACCCTGAGATCGTGACCTGAGCCAAAATCAAGAGTCAGAATATTAATTTAGTGATCTACCCAGGTGCCTCCAAGCAACAGTAGCCTTAACCAGACTGTTGCTGTGAGCTACAGTTGGCCCTGTTGTTACTTGCTTTGTTTTGGCACCTGATACTTTCCTGAGCCTGGTTTACCAGTCTTTCCTGTGGTTTCTGTGAGCTGTATAACATCTTTCCAAAATTCCTGCTCTCTCAAGCTGGTCGGAATTGGTTTCTTTGGTTTGCATTCATGAGCATTAATTTGTGTGGAAATTGGTGTCAGGAGTAGGCCCAGGCCAAACACATTCAGGGAAATAGCTGTAACAGTCTGGATTTCATGAACTGGTCTGGTTAGAAGCTAAAAGGCAACTAAAATCATTAGTATCCTCGCATGGAAACCTGGCAGGCAGTTAACAACCATCTTGGTTAATTGATTCTGGTGTTTTATTCTTTTGGAAGCTACAAAAATGAAACTATTTTCTTAATTTCTTTTATTGATTGTTCATCACTAGTGTATTGATCTTGTGTTCTCCAACATTAGCTTTTGTAGGTTTTTTTTAATGGATTCTTTGGGATTTTCTCTGTATAGAAGCATGTTATCTGCAAATAGATATAGTTTTATTTCTTTCTTTCTAGTTTGTATGCCTTTTATTTCTTTTTCTGGCCTAATTGCTCTGGCTAAAAGCTCCAGTAGAATGCTGAATAGCAATGGTGAAAGCAGGGAGCCTTGTCTTCTTCCTTGTCTTCAGGGGAAAGCTTTTAGTTTTTCAATATTGAGTATGATGTTAGCTGTGGATTTTTCATAAGCATCCTTTTTCATATTGAGTAAATTCTCTTTTAGTCTTAGTTTTCTGAGTGTTTTTATCATTGATTGGTGTTGGATTTTGTCAAATGCTTTTCTGTATCAGTTTAGGCGATTCTGTGTTTTTCTTCCTTTGTTCTATTAATGTGATGTATTGCCTTGATTGGTTTTCTTATGTTGGACCATGCTTGCCTCCTTGGGATAACTCCTACCAGATCAAAATCTAGATTTATAATACTAGGTATATAATCCTATTATAATCTTATTACATGTAATCATATTATACTAGATATATAATCCTTTTAATATGCTGTTGGATTCCATTTGCTACTGTTTTGTTGAGGAATTTTGTATCAGATTTTTTTAGTGTTTATTCATTTTTGAGAGAGAGTAAGAGACAGAGTGCGAGCGGGGAAGGGGCAGAGAGAGAAGGAGACACAGGAACCGAAGCAGGCTCTAGAGACTCTGAGCCATCAGCACAGAGCCCAATGTGGGACTGGAACTCATGAACCATGAAATCATGACTTGAGCCAAAGTCAGACACTTAACTAACTGAGCCACCCAGGTGGCCCTGCATCCGTTTTTTTATAAGGGATATTGGTCTATAATTTTTGTGATGTTTTTATCTGGCTTTTATATCAGGATAATGTTGGCCTCAGAAAATGACCTAGGACATGTTTTGTCTTTTATTTCCTGGAAGAGTTTGAGAATTAATTGATTAAAAAAATTTTTTTGCATTATGGTTAGATAGCATAATCTGTATGATGCTGAATCTTTGGGAATAGATTTTGAATTTCTTTATGGACTAGCACATGTATAGTTTCTATAAATGCTCTATATACATTTTTAAAAAGTGTGTTCCGTGTTGTCACATGTAAGTTGTCTATCATCTGCTAGTTTTTGTTAATCTGTATAATTTAAATTGTCTCTATTTTTCATTAATTTTGTCTGTATTATCCCTCAGTTTCTGAGAAAAAATAATAGAATTTCCAACTAAAATTCTTTATTCATGTATTTCTTATGCTTCTCTATCAATTGTTGCTTTTTATATTCAAGTAAAATTTTTAGGAGCATATTTTATCCTTGATCATAGTTATCTTCTTAATTTATTTTTCCTTTTAACACTAAATAATATCTTTTCCTTCACATAGTCAACACTAAAATCTATTTGCCAAATATCAAAATTGATAATTCAGCATTCCTTTAGTTCATATTTGCCCAGTAAAAATTTCCCATCTCTTTATTTTAAAACTTACTGTTTAAAGGACGCCTGGGTGGCTCAGTCAGTTGGGTGGCTGGCTTCGGCTCAGGTTGTGATCACACAGCTCGTGAGTTCAAGCCTCGCATCAGATCCATGCTGACAGCTCAGAGCATGGAGCCTGCTTCAGATTCTGTGTCTCCCTCTCCTTCTGCCCCTCCCCTGCTCACACTGTCTCTCTCTCTCTCTCAAAAATAAATATTAACAAAAAAAATTTAAACTTACTATTTAAAATTTTTTTTGTGTTTCTTAAAGCAATATATTGATTGTTGTTCTCATTTTTATCCAATCAGAGAAGTTTTTTTATCAATAAGTTTAACCCATTTATATTTATGATCCTCACTGTTAAATTAAGATCTATTTCTGTCACATTTCTTGCTTCTTATTTATCATATTTTCTTGTTGCCTTTTTGCTTTTCTTTACCATTTCCATTAGCTGGATTAGATTCTAACGTGCTGATTTAAAAGCCATACTTCTATTTTTATTCTTCTGGAATTCACCCTTGAAGATTTTTTAATTAATTAATTAATTTATTTATTTATTGTTTACTTATTTATGTTGAGAAAGAGAGTGTGTGCACATATGAGCGAGGGAGGGGCAGAGAGGGAGAGAGAGAATCCCAAGCATGCCACAGTGTCAGCGCAGAGCCCAACTCAGGGCTCAATTTTACAGCCATGAGATAATGACATGAGCCAAAATGAAGAGTCAGAGGTGGACCCCTTGGTGGCTCAGTGAGTTGAGCTGTCCAACTCTTGACTTTGGCTCAGGTCATTATTTCACAGTTCATGGAATCAAGTCTCGCATTGAGCTCTGCGCTGACAGCATGAAGCCTGCTTAGAATTCTCTATCTCAACCTCTCTCTCTGACTCTCTTACCCTCCCCCTCTCATGCTCGCTTTCTCTCTCTCTCAAAAAAAAAAAAAGTGGCGCTTTACCTACTGAGGCACCCAGGTGCCCCTAAAAGGTTACATTTATATCAGCCTCATATTTTCTTATTTCATTCCAGTTAACACCAACAAAATAAAAAGATCTGCTATACAAAAGAAGTCTCCTTCATGAATACCAAAGGCAAAACAAGACCAGATAGCTCCTGACATACTTGTATCTCTTTAGACTAAATAGTAATGTTGACAGCACTAATGGAATGAAATCAGATTATATGAATAATACATGACTCGCATCAATCAGTGTTACCACAAGCTGATGGGAAATAAATATTCAGAGTAAACACGGAGAAATTTCAAATGCAAGTACAACATAGAAATCCCTCTAATAGAGAATGCAAAATCCACAACCGTTGCTTTCTCACTGATAAATTGTGTTCTACTGACAGTGTAGCAGAAGGACATGCAGATGACTGTGACCAATGGTAAATTACTGATGAACAGATGTGTGTATTCATGCAACTATGTGTGCCCTTCAAAAGGGACTCCTGAGGCCCCTGGCTGGCTCAGTTGGTAGAGTATACAACTCTTAAACTCCGGGTCGTGAGTTCGAGCCCCATGTTGGGTGTGGAGCCTACTTTAAATAAATACATAGAAGAGAGGAGGGAAGATGGCGGCGTAGGAGGACGCTGGGCTCACCGCGCGTCCTGCTGATCACTTAGATTCCACCTACACCTGCCTAAACAACCCAGAAAACCACCAGAGGATTAGCAGAACGGAGTCGCTGGAGCCAAGTGCAGACGAGAGGCCCACGGAAGAGGGTAGGAAGGGCGGCGAGGCGGTGCGCGCTCCACGGACCGGCGGGAGGGAGCCCGGGCGGAGGGGCGGCTCGCCGGCCAAGCAGAGCCCCCGAGTCTGGCTTGCAAAAAGCGGAGGGGCCTGACGGACTGTGTTCCGACAGCAAGCGCGACTTAGCGTCTGGGAGGTCATAAGTTAACAGCTCTGCTCAGAAAGCGGGAAGGCTGGAGGACAAAGGGAGGGAGAGCTGCTGAGCCCCCGGACGACAGAGCTCAGTTTGGTGGGGAACAAAGGCGCTCGCCAGCGCCATCTTCCCCGCCCATCCCCCAGCCAAAATCCCAAAGAGAACCAGTTCCTGCCAGGGAACTTGCTCGCTCCGCGCAAACACCCAACTCTGCGCTTCTGCGGAGCCAAACCTCCGGCAGCGGATCTGACTCCCTCCTGCTGCCACAGGGCCCCTCCTGAAGTGGATCACCTAAGGAGAAGCAAGCTAAGCCTGCCCCTCCTGCCCCTGCGCACCTTGCCTACCTACCCCAGCTAAGACGCCAGATCCCCAGCATCACAAGCCTGACAGTGTGCAAGTAGCCCAGACAGGCCACCCCACCCCACAGTGAATCCCGCCCCTAGGAGAGGGGAAGAGAAGGCACGCACCAGTCTGACTGTGGCCCCAGCGGTGGGCTGGGGGCAGACATCAGGTCTGACTGCGGCTCCGCCCACCAACTCCAGTTATACACCACAGCACAGGGGAAGTGCCCTGCAGGTCCTCACCACGCCAGGGACTATCCAAAATGACCAAGCGGAAGAATTCCCCTCAGAAGAATCTCCAGGAAATAACAACAGCTAATGAGCTGATCAAAAAGGATTTAAATAATATAACAGAAAGTGAATTTAGAATAATAGTCATAAAATTAATCGCTGGGCTTGAAAACAGTATACAGGACAGCAGAGAATCTCTTGCTACAGAGATCAAGGGACTAAGGAACAGTCACGAGGAGCTGAAAAACGCTTTAAAAGAAATGCATAACAAAATGGAAACCACCACGGCTCGGATTGAAGAGGCAGAGGAGAGAATAGGTGAACTAGAAGATAAAGTTATGGAAAAAGAGGAAGCTGAGAAAAAGAGAGATAAAAAAATCCAGGAGTATGAGGGGAAAATTAGAGAACTAAGTGATACACTAAAAAGAAATAATATACGTATAATTGGTATCCCAGAGGAGGAAGAGAGAGGGAAAGGTGCTGAAGGGGTACTTGAAGAAATAATAGCTGAGAACTTCCCTGAAGTGGGGAAGGAAAAAGGCATTGAAATCCAAGAGGCACAGAGAACTCCCTTCAGACGTAACTTGAATCGACCTTCTGCACGACATATCATAGTGAAACTGGCAAAATACAAGGATAAAGAGAAAATTCTGAAAGCAGCAAGGGGTAAACATGCCCTCACATATAAAGGGAGACCTATAAGACTCGTGACTGATCTCTCTTTTGAAACTTGGCAGGCCAGAAAGAATTGGCCCGAGATTTTCAGTGTGCTAGACAGAAAAAATATGCAGCCGAGAATCCTTTATCCAGCAAGTCTGTCATTTAGAATAGAAGGAGAGATAAAGGTCTTCCCAAACAAACAAAAACTGAAGGAATTTGTCACCACTAAACCAGCCCTACAAGAGATCCTAAGGGGGACCTTGTGAGACAAAGTACCAGAGACATCACTACAAGCATAAAACATACAGACATCACAATGACTCTAAACCCGTATCTTTCTATAATAACACTGAATGTAAATGGATTAAATGCGCCAACCAAAAGACAGAGGGTATCAGAATGGATAAAAAAACAAGACCCATCTATCTGCTGTCTACAAGAGACTCATTTTAGACCTGAGGACACCTTTAGATTGAGAGTGAGGGGATGGAGAATTATTTATCATGCTACTGGAAGCCAAAAGAAAGCTGGAGTAGCCATACTTATATCAGACAAACTAGACTTTAAATTAAAGGCTGTAACAAGAGATGAAGAAGGACATTATATAATAGTGACAGGGTCTATCCATCAGGAAGAGCTAACAATTATAAATGTCTATGCGCCGAATACCGGAGCGCCCAAATATATAAAACAATTACTCATAAACATAAGCAACCTTATTGATAAGAATGTGGTAATTGCAGGGGACTTTAACACCCCACTTACAGAAATGGATAGATCATCTAGACACATGGTCAATAAAGAAACAAGGGCCCTGAATGAGACATTGGATCAGATGGATTTGACAGATATATTTAGAACTCTGCATCCCAAAGCAACAGAATATACTTTCTTCTCGAGTGCACATGGAACATTCTCCAAGATAGATCATATACTGGGTCACAAAACAGCCCTTCATAAGTTTACAAGAATTGAAATCATACCATGCATACTTTCAGACCACAATGCTATGAAGCTTGAAATCAACCACAGGAAAAAGTCTGGAAAACCTCCAAAAGCATGGAGGTTAAAGAACACCCTACTAACGAATGAGTGGGTCAACCAGGCAATTCGAGAAGAAATTAAAAAATATATGGAAACAAACGAAAATGAAAATACAACAATCCAAACGCTTTGGGACGCAGCGAAGGCAGTCCTGAGAGGAAAATACATTGCAATCCAGGCCTATCTCAAGAAACAAGAAAAATCCCAAATACAAAATCTAACAGCACACCTAAAGGAAATAGAAGCAGAACAGCAAAGGCAGCCTAAACCCAGCAGAAGAAGAGAAATAATAAAGATCAGAGCAGAAATAAACAATATAGAATCTAAAAAAACTGTAGAGCAGATCAACGAAACCAAGAGGTTTTTTTTGAAAAAATAAACAAAATTGACAAACCTCTAGCCAGGCTTCTCAAAAAGAAAAGGGAGATGACCCAAATAGATAAAATCATGAATGAAAATGGAATTATTACAACCAATCCCTCAGAGATACAAACAATTATCAGGGAATACTATGAAAAATTATATGCCAACAAATTGGACAACCTGGAAGCAATGGACAAATTCCTGAACACCCACACTCTTCCAAAACTCAATCAGGAGGAAATAGAAAGCTTGAACAGACCCATAACCAGCGAAGAAATTGAATCGGTTATCAAAAATCTCCCAACAAATAAGAGTCCAGGACCAGATGGCTTCCCAGGGGAGTTCTACCAGACGTTTAAAGCAGAGATAATACCTATCCTTCTCAAGCTATTCCAAGAAATAGAAAGGGAAGGAAAACTTCCAGACTCATTCTATGAAGCCAGTATTACTTTGACTCCTAAACCAGACAGAGACCCAGTAAAAAAAGAGAACTACAGGCCAATATCCCTGATGAATATGGATGCCAAAATTCTCAATAAGATACTAGCAAATCGAATTCAACGGCATATAAAAAGAATTATTCACCATGATCAAGTGGGATTCATTCCTGGGATGCAGGGCTGGTTCAACATTCGCAAATCAATCAACGTGATACATCACATTAACAAAAAAAAAGAGAAGAACCATATGATCCTGTCAATCGATGCAGAAAAGGCCTTTGACAAAATCCAGCACCCTTTCTTAATAAAAACCCTTGAGAAAGTCGGGATAGAAGGAACATACTTAAAGATCATAAAAGCCATTTATGAAAAGCCCACAGCTAACATCATCCTCAACGGGGAAAAACTGAGAGCTTTTTCCCTGAGATCAGGAACACGACAGGGATGCCCACTCTCACCACTGTTGTTTAACATAGTGCTGGAAGCTCTAGCATCAGCAATCAGACAACAAAAGGAAATCAAAGGCATCAAAATTGGCAAAGATGAAGTGAAGCTTTCGCTTTTTGCAGACGACATGATATTATACATGGAAAATCCGATAGACTCCACCAAAAGTCTGCTAGAACTGATACATGAATTCAGCAAAGTTGCAGGATACAAAATCAATGTACAGAAATCAGTTGCATTCTTATACACTAACAATGAAGCAACAGAAAGACAAATAAAGAAACTGATCCCATTCACAATTGCACCAAGAAGCATAAAATACCTAGGAATAAATCTAACCAAAGATGTAAAGGATCTGTATGCTGAAAACTATAGAAAGCTTATGAAGGTAATTGAAGAAGATTTAAAGAAATGGAAAGACATTCCCTGCTCATGGATTGGAAGAATAAATATTGTCAAAATGTCAATACTACCCAAAGCTATCTACACATTCAATGCAATCCCAATCAAAATTGCACCAGCATTCTTCTTGAAGCTAGAACAAGCAATCCTAAAATTCATATGGAACCACAAAAGGCCTGGAATAGCCAAAGTAATTTTGAAGAAGAAGACCAAAGCAGGAGGCATCACAATCCCAGACTTTAGCCTCTACTACAAAGCTGTCATCATCAAGACAGCATGGTATTGGCACAAAAACAGACACATAGACCAATGGAATAGAATAGAAACCCCAGAACTAGACCCACAAACGTATGGCCAACTCATCTTTGACAAAGCAGGAAAGAACATCCAATGGAAAAAAACCAGTCTCTTTAACAAATGGTGCTGGGAGAACTGGACAGCAACATGCAGAAGGTTGAAACTAGACCACTTTCTCACACCATTCACAAAAATAAACTCAAAATGGATCAAGGACCTGAATGTGAGACAGGAAACCATCAAAACCCTAGAGGAGAAAGCAGGAAAAGACCTCTCTGACCTCAGCCGTAGCAATCTCTTACTCGACACATCCCCAAAGGCAAGGGAATTAAAAGCAAAAGTGAATTACTGGGACCTTATGAAGATAAAAAGCTTCTGCACAGCAAAGGAAACAACCAACAAAACTAAAAGGCAACCAATGGAATGGGAAAAGATATTTGCAAATGACATATCCGACAAAGGGCTAGTATCCAAAATCTATAAAGAGCTCACCAAACTCCACACCCGAAAAGCAAATAACCCAGTGAAGAAATGGGCAGAAAACATGAATAGACACTTCTCTAAAGAAGACATCCGGATGGCCAACAGGCACATGAAAAGATGTTCAGCGTCGCTCCTTATCAGGGAAATACAAATCAAAACCACACTCAGGTATCACCTCACGCCAGTCAGAGTGGCCAAAATGAACAAATCAGGAGACTATAGATGCTGGAGAGGATGTGGAGAAACGGGAACCCTCTTGCACTGTTGGTGGGAATGCAAATTGGTGCAGCCGCTCTGGAAAGCAGTGTGGAGGTTCCTCAGAAAATTAAAAATAGACCTACCCTATGACCCAGCAATAGCACTGCTAGGAATTTATCCAAGGGACACAGGAGTACTGATGCATAGGGGCACTTGTACCCCAATGTTCATAGCAGCACTCTCAACAATAGCCAAATTATGGAAAGAGCCTAAATGTCCATCAACTGATGAATGGATAAAGAAATTGTGGTTTATATACACTATGGAATACTACGTGGCAATGAGAAAAAATGAAATATGGCCTTTTGTAGCAACGTGGATGGAACTGGAGAGTGTGATGCTAAGTGAAATAAGCCATACAGAGAAAGACAGATACCATATGGTTTCACTCTTATGTGGATCCTGAGAAACTTAACAGGAACCCATGGGGGAGGGGAAGGAAAAAAAAAAAAGAGGTTAGAGTGGGAGAGAGCCAAAGCATAAGAGACTGTTGAGAACTGAGAGCAAACTGAGGGTTGATGGGGGGTGGGAGGGAGGAGAGGGTGGGTGATGGGTATTGAGGAGGGCACCTTTTGGGATGAGCACTGGGTGTTGTATGGAAACCAATTTGACAATAAATTTCATATAAAAAAAAATAATAAATAAATAAATAAATAAGACTCCTGATGTTAGGAAGTGCAAACTTTTAATTGTCCATCTCTTCAATTAGTATAAAATTAGATGCTGTATGGTAAAAAGGAACAGAAATAAAGCAGATAGAAAAAAGTTGTGTAATCAGAAGATCAGAAAACACCTCAGATATGTATCTTGAATTTAAACAAATACCTATCAGCCCAAATATACATTCCAAATGATCTTTACATGAATCCAAGCATTAAGTTAAAACATTTTCAGAATGTTATTGAATACAGAGAGATAGAGATAGACACAGAGAGACAGAGACTATCTCTAGAAGGAAACCCAAGAAATTATAATAGTGGTTCCTTCTAGAGAGAGAACAGGGTAGAAGGGCTTGAAAGTCAGGGATGGGGAGGAAACTTTTCATTGTAAACTTTTTGTTTATATTTAAATTCATGCATTTATATCCTTTCTTAAACCACAAATATAACCTATAGAGGTCTGATTCCACTTACATCAGAAAGGAGATTATAAGACAGAATGTGTACTCTTACCTTCCTTTTTCTTCCTGAAAGTAGGAGATAAACCTCCCCTATGGAAGGTGTCCTCCCTATACTAGGAGGAAAGAAGACATTATCATCAGAGACTGCAAAATCTGGGAAATCTGTTCAAACAAACCTCATTAACTCACCCTTATCATCCTAGTTGCCTCCTCACCATTTACTATCCCAACTCACGCCCCTTTGTCCTATCAATTCTTGATAAATTTATTGTTACTTTGTCTAAATGGTGTAAAATTTTCCTGCTCTGGCCACTTAGGATCTTCACTTTCTTGTGAAGGCTCCCATTTATATGTAAATACCTTAGGAAAGTTTGTATGCTTTTCTCCTATGAATCTGTCATATGCCAGTTTAATTCTTAGGCCCAGCCTGAGATCCAAAGAGGACAGAGGAGAATATTTCCTCCCTTGCACATCCCAGATCCAGCCTCTCCTCTCTTCAGCCATGGTCAGGGTTGAAGTGTCCTAAACTTCATGGTCCACAAAGTCGGCCTCCCTAGATGTGAGTGTTCCCACCAACAGCTATGTAGGAGACAATGCAAGTCCATAGGTAGGAGCTGACTGAACAAGACCATAAAGACCATAATATAATTGTGAAATATGGATTTTTAATTCATTTTATGTATGTTTCCTAAAAGCTGGCAATAAGGAAAGAAAATTATCCTACCCAGGTATGGTTCCCTTTGCCCCACCAGATAGTATAGCAAAAGACTGATTCACCAGAAAGAAGTGTTGACCAGTTGTCTCTCAGGTGGCATAGCCAAGTGAAAGCAGGTGAGTGGAGTTAAGGAATTTGGGAGGCAGTGGTAGAGAATGCCAGTTCCTCCATACCCTGGCCCCTGTGACATGAGAGGTGCACCTGAGCCCTGGGGGGAATGAGTGTAGAGGAAAAGGCAAAGCAGATGGTATGGAGAAAAGAGCATGAGCTGAGAAGTTAGAAAGAACTAATTTATCTCCTACCCACCCCTACAACTAAGTTCCTCAATAATTATGAACAAGTTGAACAGTGTCCAATTCCTCGTTTGTGAATTGGAGATGTGCAGTATGATGGCACTGTTGGGTAAGCACAATGAGGTGAAGCCATGAAGCTCTGGGCGTGGATAAGGTGTCACTGGATGTTAGTTCTGCTCGTCCTGCTCCACATTCTTTTGTTTACTCACATAGTAGTCCTTAATCTTTAGTGGTTTTGTCTGCTGAATGGGGAAGGCCCTTGTTATTGGTGCAAAGACCTCATTTGGGAAGATGGCACACACAGGTGTGTGTTATCTTTGGCCAGCTGGTAGGTGTCAGGGAGTACCTTCACAGCACCAAGAGTTCAAACAACATTGTGGACTAGGTGTCTCATTGTGGCCTGCTTCTCTAAGCATGGAGCTTGAGACTCCCTGAGGCCTGAGAGATCACAGGTAACAGCTGCCCATTAATCTCAGGAGGATAAAAGTGAGACCTGAGAAGCCAGTGCCTTAGTGTTTCATGTTGTTTTTCCTCTCTGCCCCATGGCCCCCCAGGCTCAGGCATAATTTATAAGGGACTGGGGACAAATCTAGATTACAGTCCCCAAGCCATACGGATCGCCATCCCCTCTGGCAACCACAGCCTATTCTTACTGGGCTGAATTCTACTCCAGTCCCTTTTCTCCATTGACATGAGCCTGTCCTAGGCCACTCCTCACTCTTTCAAGGCTACATAACACTTGGTGCAGCCCCCTGACTGCCTGGTCTGACAAGCCTGGGCCATGCTTTCCTGTGAGTTAGTTCACATGAACCAGGTGAGGATAGCCTGCTAGGAAGTCTGCGGTGGCCATGTCAGAGGCAGGCAGGAGAGGTGGAGGAACTGGCTTTCTGTCTTCTCTACTCAGTACCTCACAGGACTTCTGAGCTCTGTGAAGTGAGAAGCGTCTTCCTGTTGTCCAGAACATGGAGTGACCATGTAAGGACTAATGGAAACAAGGCACCATTTTTAAAAAAAGTTTTATTTATTTTGGCATAGAGAGTGGGGGGATGGTGGGCAGAGAGAGAGGGAGAGAGAGAATCTCAAGCAAGGTCCGCAATGTTAGCACGAAGCCTGATGTGGGGTTTGAACTCACAAACTGTGAGATCATGACCTGAGCCCAAGTCGGATGCTTAACTGACTGAACCACCCAGATGCCCCAACAAGGCACCATTTGGCACCTGGATGGATTCTCAGCTTTGGGATTACCGGAGAGAGTGCCCTGTTGTACAGGGTGTCATGCCCACAAGGACACTGACAGTGGGGGCAGTGATGGGTCTCCAGGCTTAAGTGGCTTTGTAGAGATCAGACCACACCACAGAGGCCATATGAGAAGGGCATGAGTGGGACTTGCTTGTGAGCACATGTGGACACCTCGAGGATTCCTGGGAATATATGGGCAAGACTGGGGAGATAGGGTGGTAGTAAATGGGTGTGAAATAGGGGCAGTCAGGCAGCCAGATGTGGGTATAAATAGGATATGGCCTCTTTCCTGTCTCTAGGATGGGTAAGGCTTGGAACCTTGAGGTTGAAGATATGTGACCCATTAGGAGTAGGAGAGGAAAAGAGAGACCCTTTAGAAGAAACATGGCTGGTCAATATAGGGACTGGAGGCAGTTATGGATGAAACCATACTCCTTTTCAGATCACCACAAGTTGAGGTAGAAGTTAATGGAGGACCACAGCAACTCCCCACAAGCAGTCTTCTGGTGCTGGGACTCCTCAACTGAAGCACGAGTTCACCTCACCTGGCAAAACTTCTGAGGTGTTTGCACTGAGATGTTTGCTTAACTCCTGGAGGGCTCAGATTGGATGGTGGAGGAAACCTCCTAACTATGTGCAAAATAAACACAGCATTGTCTCCCTGCATTTTCCTTCATAGTGTGAAACTATAATATATATCACACATTTTTTTCATTTTTAAGTAGAATCTTTATTTTCAATAATATATATTTATTTTCTCTTTCTTTAACTCTATAAAAAAAAGTCAACACTTCCCATTTAAATCTGGGATTTACTAAAGCTCTGTTTGTGTAGGATTTGTTGATTATGGAACATATTCCCACTAAAGGTTGTGGATAGAATATCAAGATGGAATCAGGATGGAAATGGAAGAGTGGTAGGAAATTTTCAGAGATCCTGGATTCAGAGAAAAGTGGCCACAGGACACCCCACTAGACAGAGGGGCTGGATATGTCTTTAGGTTCTTCTACCAATGAGGTTTGCATGTGTTGGTGTTAGAGCATAGAAAAATGTGTACATGAATGTGCTGGCAGCACAAGGGTGGAATTCGAGAAAGCCTTCTGGATCTGGTTATAAGATTCACAGTAATTCTCCCTATTCTGGGAAAAACCCCAATGGCCATATTTTGACAAAGTGACTCTGCCTCCTTGACATTAGCTGAATGATCCAGATAGAGACTTTTGATTAATCTGTTTTTTTCCCCTCCTGGGAATTTGAAATATGGAATGAAGAGACACAGAGACTGGACCTCAATGAGGTTGGAAACACATTCATGGCAGCATCCTTGAAGAATTTCACAAAGTTAAAATACCTTTTACTTATTCACTCTATAGACAAGGCTATGCATACTCTGCATAGCCTACAGACTCTGTGGTCACCCAGATTTTGGGAGCCAAATTAATTAGGGGAAGATAATTAACACACCATGCTCAGGCCCATGCACATGTACTGTCTCACTTTACACTCACTGTCAACTTTATAATATCTTTATAAACTTTACAATATCTTTATAGATCTTACTATCACAATTTTACAGAGGAACAGACTCAAGGGCCAAGAAGGTTGATGAGTTGCCCAATGCTACACTGTTAGTGAGTGGAACAGCCAATCTTCTCGTACAGAAGAAATCTTGGCTTTTTGGTAAATGCTCCATGCCCTGTACCATGCTGATGCTCTATCCCAAAGAGGGAAGATGTTCATTTCACTGGCAGTATTCTCCTGAACAGGTGTTAAAGTCTCAATATAAAGCCATTTATGGATTATGTATGTTTTGTATTTAATGCAAGGACACAAGGGAAGGTGGAGTGGAGGGGCATTGCCTGAATCTTTGCTCTTTCCACACTGTCATTAACAATGAACTTTATAAGCTTAAAAAGTAAAGTTTGCTCAAAGTCCCTTGGGATGCCCACCTGCTCACCTACATTTATAATTTTTAAGTTTATTTATTTATTTTGAAAGAGAGAGAAAAAAAAAAAACATGCGTGTGAGCTGGGGGAGGGTGGAGACGGGGGTGAGAGAGAATCCCAAGCAGGCTCCACACTGTCAGCATAGAGCCTCAGGGCTCGAACACATGAACCATGGAATCATGATCTGAGCTGAAACCAAGAGTCTGAGGCTTAACCGACTGAGCCACCAAGGAACACCCCCTTCATTTATAATTTTAAAAAGAAAGGATTGTATTTTTTGTTGTTTGCTTTTTAAAAAAATTAAGTATAACTAACATACAGTGTTACACTAGTTTCAGGTATACAATATAATGGTTCAATAATACTATACATTTTTTAGTGCTCATCATGATAAGAGTACTTTTAATCCCCTTCACTCATCCTCCCACCCACCTTTCCTCTGGCAACCACCAATTTGTTCTCTGTATTTAGGAGTGTTTTTTTTTTTTTTGTCTCTTTTTAAATTGTTAAATTCCGCATATGAGTGAAATCATATGGTATGTCTTTCTCTGACTGACTTATTTCACTTGGCATTATACCCTCTAGATCCATCCATGTTGTTGCAAATGGCAAGATTTCATTCCTTTTCCAGGGTGAGTAATATTCCATAGTGTGTGTGTGTGTGTGTGTGTGTGTGTGTGTGTGTGTGTATCTCACATCTCACATCTTCTTTATCCACTCGTGTATTGATGGACACTTGTGTTGCTTCCGTATCTTGGCTCTTATAAATAATACTGCAATAAACAAATTAAAACAGGGGTGCATGTATCTTTTATAATTAGTGTTTTTGGGTTTTGGGGGGGTTTTAGGTGGGTAAATACCCAATAGTGGAATTACTGGATTCTATGGTAATTTTATTTTTAGTTTTTTGAGGAAACTCCATACTGTTTTCCACAGTGGCTACACCAGTCTGCACTCCCACCAACAGTGCACGAGGGTCCCTTCTCCTCCACATCCTCACCCACACTAGTGTAGGAGTGCTGACAACACTGATTCCATCTTTGACCCTCTATCTTGTTCATGCCGGCACAGTGACCTCCGTCACAGCTCTGTGTTCCAAGCCCCTTGGAGGTTAACGTATGCCCTGACTGGAATGTAGGAAGGCTTGTTCTGATCTTCCCTGACATGGTGCACAGAAGGCACCACTTTAGATCACTAATAGAGATCCTCTAGCCCATAGATGGCCACTTTAGATAACAACTCTTCGGCGTTACCACCATGCCCCTTGCTCTATAACAGCTGTGGAGTGAGGTCCAGACTGGGTGGAGAATAGCAGCATACCACCTGTATTGCTGCCTGCCCGACTACCCCTCGTCTTCCCACCCCATCCCCACTCCCATCAGTAAGTCACCCTGAATAAAGCTTTGTGTAAATGGTATAGAGTGGCTTGCTTCATTTTTTGGTTTCAAAGTGCCCTCTCAGTGTGGTGGACACTTTACCGCCTCCAGCTTCTAACAACTTACTTCTTGTGTTTTTGATTTTAGCCATTCTGACAGGTGTGGGATAATAATCTCATTGTGGTGTTAATGATAGTGTTTTATCTTCTCCCATTCAGTAGATTGTCCTTTTGTTTTCTGATGGTTTAAGTCGCTGTGCAGAAGCTTTCTATTTTGATGCAGTCCCAATAGTCCAATTTTGCCTTTTCTCCCCTTGCCAGATGAGACATACCCAGAAAAATGTTTCTGTGGTCAACGTCAAATAAATTACTGCCTATGTTTTCTTCTAGGAATTTTATGATTTCAGGTTTCACAGTTAGGTCTTTAATCCATTTTGAATTTATTTTTGTGTATGGTGTAAGGAAGTGGTCTGGTTTCATTCTTTTGCACATAGTCAACCAGTTTTCCCAATTCCGTTTGTTGAAGAGATTGTTTTTTTCCATTGTATATTCTTGCCTTTTTTGTCACAGATTAATTGACCATGTAATCATGGGTTTATTTGTGGACTCTATTCTATCCCATTGATCTATGTGTCCATTATTGTGCCAGTACCATACTGTTTTGGTTACTACAGCTTTGTAGTATATCTTGAAATCTGGGATTGTGATACCTCCAGCACTTTTTAATTGGTCAAATCTCTTCACCACCTTTGGGGAGGCTGCCTCTCCCATGCACAGCCTATACGTGTAGCCTCCTGACCACCCATAATTCTCTAATTCTTTTTTATTTTTATTTTTATTTTTTTTTTAATTTTTTTTCCAACGTTTTTTATTTATTTTTGGGACAGAGAGAGACAGAGCATGAACGGGCGAGGGGCAGAGAGAGAGGGAGACACAGAATCGGAAACAGGCTCCAGGCTCTGAGCCATCAGCCCAGAGCCCGACGCGGGGCTCAAACTCACGGACCGCGAGATCGTGACCTGGCTGAAGTCGGACGCTTAACCGACTGCGCCACCCAGGCGCCCCTCTAATTCTTTTTTAAAAATTAATTTTATTTTTTAATTTACATCCAAATTAATTAGCATATAGTGCAACAATGATTTCAGGAGTAGATTCCTTAATGCCCCTTACCCATTTAGCCCATCCCCCCTCCCACACCCCCTCCAGTAACCCTGTTTGTTCTCCATATTTATGAGTCTCTTATGCTTTATCCCCCTCCCTGTTTTTATATTATTTTTGTTTCCCTTCCCTTATGTTCATCTGTTTTGTCTCTTAAAGTCCTCATATGAGTGAAGTCATATGATATTTGTCTTTGTCTGACTGACTAATTTCACTTAACATAATACCCTCCAGTTCCATCCATGTAGTTGCAAATGGCAAGATTTCATTCTCTTTGCCGAGTAATACTCCATTGTGTATATATACCACATCTTCTTTATCCATTCATTCATCGATGGACATTTAGGCTCTTTCAATACTTTGGCTATTGTTGATAGTGCTGCCATAAACATTGGGGTGCATGTGTCCCTTCGAAACAGCACACCTGTATCCCTTGGATAAATATCTAGTAGTGCAATTGCTGGGTCACAGGGTAGTTCTATTTTTAATTTTTTGAAGAACCTCCATACTGTTTTCCAGAGTGGCTGCACTAGCTTGCACTCTCAACTCTCGAATTCTGTGTATGAAGTATGATTGGCTCCACCTAACAGAGCAGAAACGTGCTTGTGTGTGTTACAGTCTCATAGGATTCTGAGACTCTGATTCGAGCCTGGCCCCATAGCTGTGAGCCTCTACCCTCACCTTCTGCCCATGCATCCTTTAGAAAAGAAAGTCGTCCAGGGGCACCAGGGTGGCCTTTTCAGCTGAGCATCCGACTTCGGCTTAGATCATGATCTCACTGTTCATTGTTTCGAGCTCCACTTCAGGTTTTGTGCTGACAGCTCAGGGCCTGGAGCCTGCTTAAGATTCTGTGTCTCCCTCTCTCTCTGCCCCTCCCCTGCTTATGCTCTGTCTCTCTCTGTTTCTCAAAAATAAAAATAAACATTAAAGAAAAGAGAGTCATCTAAAAAATCCATGCTGGGAAAGATTTTTTTTCAAGTGCACCTTATTGTATGATTTTTCAATTTGCCTGTTTGAAATGTCAAGTTCCCAAGCACATTCAAGGCAGAACTTTCCTGTCTATACCACATGCTCAAGTTCTGGAAAGGGGTTGCTTTGGGCTTCCTTGGGCTGTTCCCCTTACTCTGGCCTTCATCCTATGTGTGTCTCTCTCTCTGCCCCTCCCCTGCTCACACTCTATTTCTCTCTCTCTCAAAAATAAATAAACATTTAAAAAAGAAGAAAAAGAAGGAGGAGGAGGAGGAGAAAGGTAACTCAACCTTTGACCTAAGACTGGTTTCTCTGTATGAATCCCATAGAATTAGGCACTATCTCCACAGCAGACACTTTTCAAGTTTCTGTTCATTGTATCCATATGAAGGTTTTCTTTCCAAGTCTCTGTGTAGGTTGAGTGAATTTTGTTGCAACTGTAGTAGTCGGGGACAGAATGTGGATCTCCTCCTGTGAGGAGCTGTGGGTTTCTTCTGAGCTTTGACTCTGGAACAGTCATCATATACTGTAGGGACACCACCATCAAAAAGGGTAAGATGCGGTAAACATGTGAACTGACCTACAGGGCTTCTGTCTGAGAAATGATTGTAAGGAAACTAGAGATCTGCTTGTGCGTATATGACAGGCCCCCTGTCATCATCTCCAGCAAAAGGAACACCCACCTGTCTACACACAGAAGACTGCATAAGCCCCGGGGAAGAGCAGCTGGTTGCAAATGGCAGGAGAACTGGAATTGTCCTACCTAACACAAGCCACAGGAAGGACTAAAGAACCCTCCTCCTAGAGAGGGAGGAAACCACTTCCAGCTGCTCAACAGACACACTACCATGCTCCTGGATTCCCAGGACACTGATTAAAAACCCTTGAGATAGGTCCCTTCTGCCAGGGTAGGGTGAAGCCATGGAGAGTAAAAAAAAAAAAAAAAAAAAAAAAAAAAGAGTAAGTAAGTATTTATTGATTGCTGTTGGACACCAAGGTACTGTGCTTGGTGTTGGAATAAGAACACACATAAGGCAAGTTCAGCAGGACAGACCCATATAAATAATTATAATATAACCTGCCTGATGCTGTGGAAGGGATTTGTGAGAAGTTCTGCAGGAGCAGAAAGGGGAATTATTAGCTCTTGCCCAGGAAGTTGGGAAAAGGTTTAGGTGGTGGGAAGCATGTGAGCTGGAAGCTGAGAGATGAGGCTGAGGTCGCCGGGTGGAGGGGGAGCCAGGTGAACCATCCAGGCAGCAGGATCTGCCTGCACATGGTCTTGGGAGTGGGGAGGGCTGGGGGTTGGAGCACCGGGGGAAGCAGTTTCCTGGGATAGTGGGACTGGAGGAGGATTTAACAGGAGCTCCAGGCCAATTCTGGAAGGCCTTCATTGCCATGCCAAGCAAGGCGAATGCATATCCACTGAGCATAGTCAAGCCAGCAAAGTATGATGACTGATTTGTATTTTAGAACATCATTGCTGGTGGCAGTGAGTGATTAGGGAGATCCTGTCTTCCTTGCACTGTGACTTGTCCCAAAAAACACTTCTGGAGTCTATGTGTCCAGGATAAAGGGAGACTCATCCACAGCCCTGGATGGGAATATACAATGAATGTTTGACTTATGAGGATTTCAGGCAGCATTGCCTAGTGGTTCCTTTTATAGAACCTTTATTCTGAATACACTCTTGTTTAACCTTATCCATCTTGGGTCATTGTAACTAATTAAGGTGGGTGCAGGAGTTCCTATAATCACCAACATCTCAGCAAAGACCTTTTAACTGAGTATTACATGGACAGGGCATTCCTGCAGGTGATAGAGATGTCAACAGGGCAAAGAAGATGTCTTACCTTCCAGTCCCTTCTTGCTAATATCTTCTAAGCCAGGCTACCTGCACTCATTGCACTTGGCCAAGGGCAAAGAGAACCCTACTCTCTACACAGGTATTATCAGTGCAGCTACTCCTAGGTTGTGAGACTGTAGGCTGTGTTCATGCCTTATGTAACTTGTCTGGCCAGAGTAAATCAGTAGAATGAATAAAGAAGATATAATAATATGAGTAGGCCTTACCCAAGCAGTTTAAGGCCTTAAAAGAAAAAGACAGGGGTCCCCTGAGAAACAAGGAATTCTGCCTTCAGACTGCCTTTGGGCTCAAGCTATAACATCACTTCTCCTTTACAACAGAATCTTTCCTCTTGGACCTAGGAAGATGACAGCCTCTCAACTCCAGCATGGGTGACTTCAGGGTCTACAGATCAGTAGGTGATATAATTAGTTGGAGTTCTGTAGGGTCAATGCTCTGGAGAATAAGGACGTAAATAGAGCAGAGATAGTTAAGAGTACTTTGAGAATACAATTTCATTTAGAGAAAAAAGGAAGCAATATCAACCTAGCCAGGGACTTATAAGGTATAACTTTGAATGGATACACAGCCATTACGTGCCTTGGCTAAGATCTGAAATCAGAGCTCTCTACTACTCTGCCTTGGTTCCAGAGTCCCACTGCAGGACACAGAATTGTCTCTGAGTCAATGCTTGGGAGGCAGTTCTGTTTACTACTCTTCCACCAGGTAAACCCCAAGAATGCCAGAGGCTTAGAGAGTGACACCTAAACTGTAGGTCATGAATCGTCCCTTGTTCTAAGGTTGAACCTTTTATGAAGTTATGTCAGGAAAGCAACAGAGGCCAGGCAGTGAATGGCCTGCATCAGCTCACTGACTGTCATTTACATTTGTGACTTTCTGAAAACTTGAGAAGTTTTCAAGGAACTTTAAGCAAGTTCTATAAGAATTTGGTTCTTGTGGCCTTTCAGACGCTGGTTTCAGAGTGGCCAGGGTATCTCAGAAGTATAAGCCACAGAGGGCCCCTGGGGTAGAGGTTATCTCCAGCTAGTGATTGGAACAGACTATCCCAGGACTAATTGGTGGTTTGTTAAGCTGCACAAGATCCAGTATATTCCATCTCTCTTCTTTTCCCTGGATTTGGCAGCCTGAGTTTGGGAGCCTAGTGCCCTCGGATCTTGGGTTAGTTCTCCTTCCTTTTTCTACCACAATGAATAGACAGCTGTACAACGTCAGTGTCCCAGGCCCCACAGTCTGGGTGGAAAAACGAAGGTACATTCGCATGTATGCCCACATTGTCAGGGCTGCCGCGTTGCCTAACTCTGGGGTCAGCCAGGCATATCATAGTCCATGGAAATAGTGGCCCCTGGTGCTGTGCCCTGCGCCAGCTCCATGGCACTGCATAAGCTCTGTGCTTTGCTTGCTGATCATCCTTCTGCAGGTTCCTCCATGCCTCCTGTGCCTCCCCATCTTCCTAGGTATTTCCAGGGATGTCCCTCTTTTGAACATGAATAAGCCTCTCATGTTCTACTCTTCTGACTTCTCAGTCCTGATCTGACCCTTGCAAGGCCACTTGAGTGTGGAACTCACCAGCCACTCCTGGCCCCCAGAGCACTGTCTCCTGATTGCAATATTCTTCCTCAGAACCTATAATCCCAGTCCAATCATGAGAAAACATCAGACAGATTCAAATTGACAGATTTTCTACTACATATTGAACCAGAGAAGACTAAGGGGATGTCATATAGCAGAGTAAGGAGCAGTAATAAATAAAATACAATGTGGTCTCCAGGATTGGATCCTGGAACATAAAAATTAGGACATTCATGGAAAAACTAGTGAAAGTCAAATAAATTCTGCACTTTGGTTAATGGCACTTGGTAGTTGTAATTTTGTGCTTTTGGTTAAGAGTAATACTGATTTATTTTAGTTTTGACAAAACTACCATGGTTATATAGGTTTAGCAATAGAAGTCCAGGTGAGAGGTATATAGGAATTCTCTGTATGATCTTTGCAGTACCTTTGACAACTTCAATGAAATGGCCAAATTCCCTGAAAGACACAAACTATCTGTGCCAGTTACTGATTTATTGCCTCTTGGCTCCAAATTTACCCTTTTAGACTATTCTGTGAGAATGGATCTGGGCCCTTTAAATATTATTTCCTTTGCCAGACAGAACGGAAGCTATATCAGAAGAGAGCACTGAAGAGACATTGCAGGACCAAGAGTTTTGCCTCCTGAAGCACCTGGAGCTTTTGCAATGCTCAGTTACTGTGTGCAACGGAGACAGAAGCACCCAATGGGCTGCAGCTTCTGCACCCACACCAGAGTTTTGTAGCAGAGTGCCTCCAACCCCCACCGTGTGGGTGGTTCCTCCAGTGCTCAGCTCTTGCAGTGTTTAGCAACCAGTAGCACCCAGCAGCCAAAAGTCTTTTCTTGACAGCCTTCTTGGGCAGGGCTTTGTAGCAAAGAGCCCCTGCTGACACACCTCCTGGTGAAGAGATTTCCTGGCAGTCCTCAGTGTCAGAAATGCAATATGACGCTCAGACCTAGGTCCTGATGCAGAGACAAAGCATTGTCAGAAAAAAGTCATGAAATACAAAGCCAAAAATATCTGAGTTTGAACCTCATTTAGTAGCTCTTAATAAGAAAAGCAGGTTGCACACAGATGTTTCTGTTACCTCTCCTCCTCCCTATCTGCATCATCTTCTCTCCCTCCGCCTCCTTTCCCACCTCTCTTTCTCGCTGTGATAGATTTCTTTGTTACCCTAAGGAGATACTCCCCTTGGTCTGTGTTGTTGAGGTGTGGTTTTTTTTTTTCCCCCCAGGAAAGTCAGCTCCTTGGCAGAGCCCAAAGTTCGAGGTTTCTACATGCTGATGGTGGCCTTGAACTCTGGTCTGGCTCACTGTCCAGGAAGGTATAAATTTCAGCTCCTTTGGCCTTGCTGCATTATCACAAAACAATGTCTTCAACTAGCTGCATGAAACGGGTGTCTCCCCCTTGTGGTCCCCCTCATCCTCAGCACAGAGCTCCAGGGAGTCAGTAAGTCCAGGCAAAGACCAGCCCCTCCTGTCTCGCAACAAGAAAGTCACAAAGTGGGAAATCTAGTACTAGGCTTCTGCAGCATAAAAGAAGGGACAGAAACAGAATTGAAGATGGTTAAACGTGGAGAACAGTCTACATCAGGAAATACCCGGGCACATTTTAGTTGTCAACACCCATCATCATGCTGGTATCTCTGTGCCTGCTTGCCTCCTCCCTCCCTTGTTGCCAGGGCCAGTCTCTCCAATTGCACTCTCTAGGCCTCACCTCCTGCTCTGACCCTGCTCCATCAGCTCTGTGTCTCTCCATGGTCTCTCCATTCACTTCTACCTACAAACAGATACATTTCCTCATTCTTGAGAGATCATTTTTCTGAACTCCACTTTTGTCTGTCTTCCATCTCTTCCTTCCGAACCACTGATCACCCCTGAGCCCTTACACAGGATAACTTCGGCCACTACCACCAGCACCATTACAATCACCACCAATTATCTCCCCACAACACACACACACTCCCACCCTCTGGTAGCACCAGTAACTTTCTGGTTGACAGTCTAATAGTTTTCTACAATTGTCACCTTCCTTGATATCTCTGCAGGATCCAACATTGTTCAAGATCTTTTCATTCCTGAAACTGTCCTGTGGCTTCTTTCTCTCTCTCTGTTTTTCCTCTTCTCTTCCTTCTGCTTTCTCTTCTTTTTCCTTCTACTCCCTGAAACTTATGGGCTCACAGCCAAAGATGATTTTTCTGGCTGTCTTGCCACACTCCACCTCAACCATGCAATTACCAGACTTTGTCAACTCTTCTTTCAAGATTTCCTTTACATCCTTTCTATACCTACCATTGTGAACCTCCTGATTTCCTCAGCCCCAGCAGGAACATGTGCTTGGTCCTTCTCAGCCTTTCCAAAAATGAGTTAAATAATAATGAACTCTTGAGTATGGATTTGAAAGTTTTCATCATAAAATATAAACAAAATGGGATTCTTTGGACCCCTCTACCAATTCATACGGCATTCTGTCATTTTCAACTTTTTTCAGTATGGGAACTTTTTTTAAGTGTAACTTTAATCACCCCAAATACATATTTATGGTTGAAAAACAAGACTCTACAGCCAAAACTACATAAACAAACACATAAATGGCACCCACAATATCATTGCCCAGAGAAACATTATTGTTCATTTTTCAGTGTATATCTTTCTATGCTTACTGTGTCTGTGAGTACAAACATGGGAGTAATTTCACTTTGTTTACTCATTAAAATGTTTTGTACATCCCTCAACATTTCTTTAAACTTTTTATCATGGGACATATTAAACACATACAAAGCAGACAGAGTATAACAATAGACCACATACCCATCACCCAGCTTCAACCATTATCAACATGTGATCATTCTCTTATCTCTAATCCTACCTGCTTCCCTTCACCCCATGTTATTTTGAAGCAAGTTCCAGACATTATTTCATTACATATTATTTCTGTATGTATCTCTAAAAGACAGAACTCCTATTAAATGTATGGTTTATTCTAACTTTTTGTTATTATTTTACTTACTGCTATAGTTTTATTTCCTCTTTATTAGATATATGGTCTTTTACTATTTTGTTCCAAGTTTTTATTGAAATTCCAGTTAGTTAACATACAGTGTAATGTTGGTTTCAGGAGTAGAATTTAGTGATTCATCACTGACATACAACACCCAGTGCTCATCACAACAAGTGCCCTTCTAATACCCATCATGCATCTAGCCCATCCCCCACCCACTCCCTCCTTTTTTTTTTTTTTACTATTTCACTATTTTACCCTCATTTTTTTTACTATTTTATTTCACTATTTTTTCTTGTATAATCTCTCCCTCTATCCCTTTCTGTTTCTTTTATTATGTGTCTTGTATTTAGAAGATTTTATATTTTTGTTGAACCAAGACTTCTAAATACTACCTTAAGCCCCTACTTTTTTTGGATTGTTATCTATAGGTGTCCTACTATGAATAATAATAATAATAATGAAATCTCCCTTCTTCTGTCTTCCCCATTCGCCTACCCCCAGCCACTGATTTAAAGAATTACCTTTTCATTCCCATTTAATCACTTCATGGTACTCATCATACTTTCTCTACTTATTATATATTCTTTCCAATCCCCTTCCCAATTTTTGATAGGTATATTATGTTTACATTTTCAGACGTATAGGTATTTCATAGACTTTGTCCATGGATCATTATTCAGCATAATTCTACTGTAAATACATATTCACTGGTTTTACTACTCCCCATTTTGGTATCTCTCCTGTCACTTTGGTCCATTGAAGATCAATCTTTAGTAGATTCCTCAGGAAGTCTCAGGGGCACAGTATCCACCTCATCACTTACCTCATTGCTTCCTGTGGATTTCCACACAGATGTAGACTCTTTGCTGATCTGGCAGATGGTAGTGGTTTATTCCCTTCTGTCTACTCATATTTTGGAGTTTGAGGGGATACCTTGTTTCCCAGTTTTATTGTCTTTGTGTTTTGAATTTTGCTACTTTGTTCTGTGTGTTTTTATGGGGAGATTTTAGAGGATTCAGAAATTATGTCAATCTACACAATTAAAACCACAAGAATTTGACATTATTTTAAACAACTTCTAACTTTGTCTTTTGTGAAGTATCTCTTCCATCCTTTTGCCCATTTTTCTATTAGGTTATTTTTTTTTCTTCTATTGATTTGTAAGACATTCTAGATACAAGTTGTTTGTTGTATATATGTATTATAAACATTTTCTCCCAATATGACTTTCCTTCTCACTCTCTTAATGGAGTCGCTCAATGAAGAAAAGTGCCTAATTTTAATAAGATCCCATTTATCTATCTATTCTTATGGTTAATAATGTTTCTATAATATCTAAGAAATATTTGCCTCTCTCAAGATCATGAAGCTATTTACTACAGTTATCTTCAAGAAGATTTATTGCTTAACCTTTTACTTAGTCTCATGATCCAACTGAAACAGACATTTGTGTGTGGCATGAGGTAGGAGACAAGGTTCCTTTTTTTTCCATGTGAATAATCCAGTTAATCCAGCTACATTTACTGAAAAGACTTTTTTTCCCCTGCTTTGTATTACAGTGGCTCCTTTGTCATAAATTAGGAGACTGTGTGTATACATTTTCACATTGGTCTGTTTTTCTCTCTTGCACCAATGCCACACTGTCTCATTTACTGCCACACATAATAGGAAGTCTTGATAAATGGCAGTTCAAGTCCTACAGCTCTGTTTAGGATTGTCTTCATTACTCTTGATTTTTGGAATGTACATATGGATTTTAGAATCAGTTTATCATGAATCAGCTTTTCATGCATTTTTATGAAAAATCCTTCTAAGATTTTGACTGGGATTGTATTAAATTTCAGTTTGAGGGAAATGGACATCTTTACCATACTGAGTCTTCTAACCCATAAACATGACATATCCATCCATTTAGTAACATATTTAAACTTTTTTCTTAGTAATATGTAGTTTTCTGCACATAATTGGTTAGATTTATTCCTAAGCGATTGATAGTGTTTGCATGATATTGTAAAGGCAATTAAAATAATTATTTTGGAATTGTAAGATTTCAAATATTTTTATTTTATTTATTATTATTATTTTATTTTAGAGAGAGAGAGAGCATGAGTGGGAGAGAGGAGCAGAGAAAGAGAGAGACAGAATCTTATGCAGGTTCTACACTCAGTGTGGAGATGGACACAGGGCTTGATTCCACGACCCTGGGATCATGATCTGAGCAGAAATCAAGAGTTGGACACTCAGCTGATTGAGCCACCCAGGAGCCCCTAGACTTCAAAGTTTTTAACGGAGTCTCTCCTCTCATCAGGCATCTGTGAGCATTAGTGCAGAGAAGTCAGGGACCATGGGAGGGGAAAACAGTGCATCAGGAAGGCCACGGTCACATCTGCTCCCCCATCATTCAAATAGGTAAGTCCCAACTTCCTCCACCCCGCCTGTCCCAGGAGAGCTAGAAATTTGGTGCTATCTGAACTTTCACTGCTGTGTGGTCACCCAGAAATGTGGGAGAAATACACCTGAATGCTGATGTCTTCTTGCGTTCTTGCCCTTCAGAGGGAAAGGTTGGTCATGAGGCCCTTCATTCCAACATTTTCAAATATGAGAATCTAGAAAATTTTTTCATTTTATTTTTCTCAAAAAATTTCTATATATAGATATATAGAGAGTCATTATCTCATTATAATGAGATAATCATAATTACATGTTTGTTCATATATTTCCATATATACCTATATATTCATATATAGAGATAAATAGAGAGATATATTCATATATAGAGATATATATATTCATTCATGGGGTGTGGTGCCCAATGATCATGGCATCACACTCCACAAACATTTTTAAAATTTCTGTTTTTTTGTTTTTACACTCAATAACATGTAGTGAACATTTTCTCATGACTGTGGAAGTATTTGCCCAACTCTTGTTTTTTCCCCAAAGACTTCACAGCATTTTCATTGTGAATATAGCACACTTTGCTTACTAATTCTTGACCAATGGACATGTAAGCTTGAATTTTGCTATCAAAGGATTCCCTTGGAACTAAACCTTTCTGTGTATATGTGAATGTTCCTAAAGTATTATTGTAGGCTCAGGAAATGTTCCTAAAGTATTATTGTAAGCTCAAAGGGTATACTTTTTTTTTTTTTTTTTGAGAGAGCATGAGTGGGAGGGAGGGCAGAGGGAGAGAGAGAGAGAGAGAGAGAGAGAGAGAGAGAGAGAGAATCTTAAGCAGGCTCCACACTTAGTGTGGAACCCAACATGAGGCTCGATCCCATGACCCTGGGTTCATGACTTGAGATTAAATCAAGAGTTGGACACTCAACCATCTGAGCCACCCAGGTGCCCCATATATTTTTTTTATCCATAGATACATTGCCAATTTGATTTTTGTGAGAATGTACTATCTTTTTCAAAAAGTTCAATATGTTTGTCTCCCCTTCTCTGCCCCTCCCCAGCTTGTGCTCTCTCTCAAAAGTAAAATACAAATTTTTTTAAGTTCAATAAACTTCAAAATGCTAGATATATTTTAAATTTTCTCTACTTGACAATAATAATTTCATAGGAATTTATTATTTTAAGTCAAATGCAATTTAAAAACAATTTCAATTATGTTTGTGAAATATTGACTTGTTTTTAGGGAATGCTTCAATAATCCTTTGCAATGAATTGACATCCCTGGCATGGGTAAAGAGTGAAAAACACATGTTTGGAAATCTCTTTGTGGCAGGTCTTTTTAATACATGACTTTGTTTAATCCTGAAAGCTTTAGGTATGAGTGATGTAAGTACTCATCTCACCTCCACTTCACAGATGAGGAGACTGAGCAATGAGCCAAATGCTTTTTTCTTTGGCTTACCTTGCCATGATTTCTCTCTACCCTCTTCCTTAAGTCACTTGGATCACACTACAAACAGTGACACCAGGAGGCAATCATACCTCACAGCATCCCAAATTTGCACTAATGATTGATGTCCTTCGAACCCTCCAGGGAGGACAGAGCCTGAGTGCCTGGCTCAAGAGCAAAGCCTGGGATGGTATCAGTCCCCATTGTGCCATCTGCCGGCTCTCATTGTCTGGTGCATGACCTACCCAATCATATATGGCAGGACTGGCTGGAGCCGATGAAGTAGAAATATCTGTAAATCTCACACTTTTGCATTTAATCTTTATAACACCTTTCCAAAGTCAATCTTACTCCCTGTATTTCAAGTGCTCAGAGACTGGGTCTCAGATCATGTCTTTACCTCATATCAGGCAGTTAATAGATGACAAACTGGTCTCTTCACATCTAAAACACATGATGCTGCCTCCCAAATGGATTAATAATGAGAAGAGACTACCCTAATGGTTCTGCATTTCCCCCCAAACCATTAAAACTATAAGGAAAAGTACCCAGTGTCTTTGCATAGAGTAGCCACAAGTGTGTGTTGTGGTGTTGCAGTGGCTGGCCACACTCTGACTCACTCTCATGGCCAAGCTCCCACTTAGTTCCACTCCTTCCTGCTCAGACCCATCTTTTCCTGTTCTGTGCAAAGCCCAACAAGAGCAAGCAATCTCTGTCTGGTGGGGTTTCCCATCTCTGCCTGCTTCCTCCCCTAATCTTCTCCCTTCCCCTAGACAAGACCCATCCAGACCCATCGTAAGGAGCTGAGATAGGAGGGCATGGAAGCTTCAGATGGGGACCAGCTATTACTGGGACTGCCATCGTCATTCTGGTTCATGGGAGAACACAGCTGCTAGCTCTACAGAGATCTGGCAGCAGTATAGCGTAATGAAGTTTGAGGTCACATGGACCCTATTCTAACCTGGGCCCCTCCTTTTCCTAGCTCTGTGGTTTTCTGTAAGTTACTCATCCTAAAATGGGAATAATAGTTCATAACCCACAGAATTGTTCTAAGGATTAAACAAAATTGTGCTACTAAATAGCCCAGTGGCTGGCACGTGCAAGTTCTCAGTAAGAAACAGGTTGGGAGTTGGTACTAAATATGCGCCTTCCCTGAGGCTCTCTTGGTCAATAGAGAGCATTAGCATCATGTGGAGGTAAAGATCCAGAAGTCTGGAGTCAGACAGACATCCTTTCAGCTTTAGGTTCTGTCACTTATTGGCTATGGGTCACCAAATGTGGTGACCTTGTGTCTCCTCTCAGCCCATAGACAATCTTTATTAAATAAAGCTCAGGGCCATGCCTATTTTTAAGGCTTTAGGCACATATTTCCAAATTGCACATAAGGAGCCTTTTAAAATGCCAGAAATGTTAAGACACTCATAAGATTGCTGAACTTTTAGTATCCAACATGCCTAATGACAATCATGACTAATAGATTCAGGAATGTCACTAAATGCAAGCTTATGTTAATATTTACAGCAGTCTATACTTCTATTTGAACAGAGGAGCATAATATTTATTCACTTTATGGACAAGATATGGGTTTCTTTTGGGTTTGCCAATCCCACGCATTCCCCCATTGCCTGGTTCTGCATGACATATACAAAGCTTAGGAAACTGGCCCCCAAGAGCTTGGGCTGTCATCTCTCTCCCTGGCTCTGGGTCCCAACTCTGGCTTTCCTGGGTGCTTGTGATGGAGCTGGAGTGTAACAGTCAGTCTGGGTCTTGGACCTCCCAAATTCTGTTGTACTTTAAAATCTCAGTTATAGCCAGGGACTCAGAAAAGACCAAGACCCCAGGTTGTCAAAGGCCCTTCTCTTAAAGGGATGAATCAAAGGCTTTTTTCCTTTATCTTGTTCTTGCCAGGGTTTATGTCTACCCTATTCCCAGAATAAACAGGGTCTCATTAGACTCTCAGTCCTACGATTGTCCCCCAGTTTGTACAAAGGGATAACTTGGTTCCAGACAGGAAAACCATAGTATCAAGTCTATAGAGGGTGAGAAATTTATGTGGGATCAGCCTAGCCTGTGTTGGAATTCAAAAAATCATGACAGGCTGGATGGAGACCACAACTAGCTCAAGTGACACTTTTGTGAGAATCAGAAAAAGGCCCCTTCCAGCACATCCAGTGGGTACTTAATTTGGCAAACAAACATCTTTATCCTATATGGAAAGAGTATCCCTCTTTCCATGGTGGAGGTTGCCTGGGTGTAGGACCTCAGGAATGAAGTCATGGATGGGTTACAGACCCATTCATCTTGTTATCAGATGTGATTGTGCAGTGCACAACCTTTAAAACCATACATGGCAGCCTTGGTTAGAGTGGATGAGATGGAAGTACGGGTGCCTTCATTCCTCATTACCTCTTTTTGGAGTCATAGTGTCATGCTCATCATAAACATAAGAATTGGGGCTCAGAAACGTAACGTTATCTGTTGAAAAACAGCAAGGCTCATCTCTTTAACTTGAAAAACAGATCACTTTCTACCACAGTATACCACCTCTTTGCATGAAACCTTTAAAAAGCCACCATTTGCCCACTTCTGCATCTTCCTTCCTTCATTTTCTCAAGACACAGGAAGTGCAAGAACAAACAACACATCATCTTTGCATATGGTGTGTTCTGTTCTTTTTTCTGAAAAGCCCAACTACAGTAAGCAAACTGTGAACCCATGAGATTTCCCCTCTGGCTGGCTGGCCAGATTTCCTCCACAACTCCCTTACCTTCCTTTGTCAGGGCACACACAACCCCATCCTGAGAAGGCCATGGGGGCTCTGACTAGGGGGGCATCTCTTCCTGGGGCTGCCTACATCATTCTGGCTTGTGGGTGAACATGATTGTTAGCTCCACAGAGACTTGGTAGCAGTAGCGAAGAGGCTTCTTTGCAAGTCTTTCTTTGGGAATCAGACTTAGTTCGGATTCTGTGTCTACCTTTTCCTAGCTCTGTGGTCTCGTGACAATTGCTCAAGCTCCTAGAGCTTCGTGTAATGTAAATTGGGATTAAGAATACCTACCTCCTAGGAATCTTGTGACACATAAATGAGATCACAGGCACAATGACAAGTCCTCACTAAATGATAGGGAAAAAATCCCAGCAGATATGCTCCAGATATCCCAAGCATATCTGGAGTTTGGGAGCCAGATATGCCCCATTTATGAAGACACCCTTCATGAAGAGGAAACATCACCCTCATGAGATGGTGGGAAACCAGAATGTCTGGAGTCCTACAAATCTCAATATGAGTCCCTGTCCAGCCATGGCTCTCTCCCGTTATTACCGTGGTCTCTGTTTGAAGACCCTTTGACAAGCCTCCATTCAAACCCACAGCCCTGCACACCTTGAGTTGTTTTGATTTATATTTTCAGATTGCCCCACATTTTGGCTGCCCAGAAATGAACATTTCCGCAGAATTATATGTATTATTTATATCTACATAAGTATTAATAATATTTAGTATTATATTTAACCTAAAAACCATCCAGTAAGTAGTTTTTTGTAACTTCAGTTTGTTGTGAACATCTCTGCTGTCAACACTTATTTAATACATTTAATTTAATATATTTAATTATTAAAGTGAATACACTGGTTTATTTAATTGACTTAATTTAATAATACAGAATACACCACATCACCTCAACAAATCACCTTCTGGTGGACATTCCAGGTGTGGTATTTTCTTATCTCGTTAATTCCTGCTATATTAAGCAAAGCCTCAATGGTAATTCTTGCTAAATTTTGTAGACTTCCTTATTACTCCCACATGAAGAAACTGTGGCTCCTCAGATTTAAGGGACACACGAATTGTTCGTGGCTGAGTCAGGCTCTATCCCAGGTCTGCGCTTCACAGGGTGGGAGGTACAGGGCTCCAGGGTCTTCCAGTCCCGCCCCCGCAGCTCCCTGATGTGGGGTTGAGGGCAAGTCACTTCACCTCGGGTCCCTCATCTGCAAAATGGGGTCATACCTATCTCACAGGGGTGTGGGGATGACTACATGACCTAATGTAGTAATGTGTTTGGCCCTGACCCCAGCACAAAATTTGGAAGGAAAATGAACAATAGGAAAAAGAATGAGGTGGCAGGAAATGCTTGTAACATCACAGGGGGATTTTGACTTGATTTCAAAATGTTGTTCTGACTTCTGAATCCTTTGTTTCCTCATCAGTGAAACCCAGAAAATGATCCCTCTGTGACTGAATTTTATGAGGATTAAATTAAATGTATGAATGTGTATGGAAGAAGCATCTAGCAATGTGTAAATACTCAGGAAACCAGTGACTGACATGGCATGGGCTGCCCTGTGGTGGAACTCAGAGGGCCTGGGGTGAGAGGGAAGGGTCTTAGGGTCCTCTCCTCCTCCCCCTCCTTTCCTCCCAAACAAGGCACATTTAATTCACATCACCCAAGAGAATTAAATGGAACAAAAATTGGAAAGGAGCTGATCAGACTCTCAGGTGACATGGTGTTTGTTTGATATGGCTCAGCCTTGACTCTCAAATTACTGTACCTTATTTGTGTAAGAAACTCCACATGTCAAACAAGGAAACTACCCTGGAGCAGAAACAGACACTTCCAGAAGCCAGTGTTTGTCTACCGGCTCAGCTGGCAGAATTGTCGCGAAGATTCTTTCTCTCTGGAAATCGTACAGGAGATGAGTTCATTCACGGAACATTCTCACAGACCAGAGAATAAGTCGTGCAGCATTATACCATCCTCTAGCCATGAGCCTGAAGCAGAAAACCTAGGGCCTGAATGCCCCTCCCGTTTGTTCTGACCCCAGCCAGAGGCCTTACATCCAGGCTCACTGGGGGTAAGCTTGTACCCACATTAGCCCCATTTTCCAAAGCCTCTGGATGCCCGTCTCACAGCTGGTGGACAGGGTCGGGGGTGTTGGCTCCCCCTGCAGGATGCCGGGTTTGATGCAGCTTCCCTCTCTGGAACTTTTCTATTGGGGTGCAAAGCAGGGTGGCCCCACTACCCTTTGGTTGCACATTCTCTTTGGTTTGGCTTGCTCTTTGGGGGGTACTCTACCCCATTTCCCTAGCCACCTTTCCACATCATGATCTGCACAACACTTGAGAAGTCCCTTGACAAGCTCCACCCCATGCTGTCCCCCAACTTTGCCCTCCACCAGTGCTCCAAGACCAAAACTTTGCTTCCTCTGAATGATTTTCTTTCCTGTTCAATTTGGTTGTTAATCTGTAAGCTGGTAATAATTAAGGTCTTGATCCTGATATGTGACTCTAAAAGCACAAATAGCCAACTCAGCCAAGTCACTTAAACAGGAGGAGACATTCCCCTGAACCCAAAGGACTCTGGTTACAGTGGCCACTCGGGCCTCTCGAGCATACCCTTGGCCTCACTGTTAGGGAAGGGACGAGGCTGTGCTTCTGCTGCAGCTAGGATCAGAGAGAGACCTCATCCTATGTCTGGTGATTTTAACAGCTCTGTCACAGTACTTGATTTTACAGCTTCAAGAATTTCTTGTTCTTTAATATCATGAGTTTTGGTAATGTTTTATAAGTAATTTTCCCCATTTGATTTTTCTTTCATAAAGTCTCACAGAACAATGTTTATGATACAGCCATTTAATATATGTACAAATTGTAAAGAATATGTATAAATGTTTTACACAGATGTAAGAGCATGCAGAAGCCAACATAGAAACAAACTGTTAAAAACTGTACAGTAAATTTGAAAAGCACTTTTTCAAAACAACAAAAAGAGTGGTTTTTCTCAAATTAGCCTTTGAGCAAGTACTCCTCTGCCATTCTAAGTAGGTGGCACATTTCCCATCGACCTCAAGGAATGGAGGAAGAGACAATGAAGTTCACCATGTGTTGGACTTCAGCCCCTGGAAAACTCTGGTGTTGGCTGACGCCAATACATCTGGGATGCTGTCAGCAAGAGATCTCAGGAGGCACCAGGGCTCAGAAGGCTGAGCAGCAGCACTGTTTTCCTGGTGATAGAGTCCCTAACTGGGAACCACACCAGGTAGAAAGCCACCCTATGCACCCAGGAGGGAGGAAGCCATCTTTGGAGGTGCAGTGGTGGGAATCATGAAATGCAACAGATGCCTGGGAGATCAAGGATGGAATGATTCCTCACATGCTTATGAGTTTCTGCCCTGAAGTCTCACTCTTAGCCTTCCTGCAAAAAGTCCCTGTCATTGTGCCTCCCAGAAGACACACTGGACCCTCAGACATATAAGGCCCCAGCAGAACCAGTCCAAGAGTGTACTTAAATCCACATGGGTATGTGTGTGTGTTGGGGAATCAGAGAATGTATTTGATATGGACTTCAGGGCCAGGACCATCTGGGTTCCAACCCCAGCACCACTAATCACAAGCCCTGACTGTGGGCAAGTCAATTTATGTTCTCCGGGTCCCTGTGTCCTTGTTTATTAAGTGAGAATTTTATGCCTCTCAACACCTCTGTTTTTGTGCAACTGGCACACACAGGAATGGCTTGGTGAGCATGAAATCCTTCTTCTCCTGTTTTTCTGCTGGTCAACAGCATCGGCCAAAAAGCTAAAGCTTATTTCTCTGAATTTTCTTCATTTTTAAATTTTTGTGTTTTTCTTTATTAAAGTTACACTTTTCTTGCAGAAGCTAAAATGTCATAGAACTAAACAAAAAGGGGTAAATTTTCCTACAGTCCTACCCTCTTGAAATAATCACCATTACTAGTTGGGTAAACATTATTTCAGTTTCTTCTATGAATATGCCAATTTAAACTTATTTTCACATTATGTCCTGTTTCGTATTCACATTATGTATTATATACCATGTAGAAGCTTCCAGATATCCTTACATGAGCCTTCTTTGTGTTCACTGGGTCTTTTCTAACGTCAGGCGTCTGCATGGATCAATTTAATTTAATACCAAGCAGGCTCTGTGCTGTCAGTGCAGAGCCCAACATGGGACTGGATCTCATGGACAGAGCCTGCTTGGTATTATCTCTCTCCCTGTCTCTCTGCCCTTCCCCTGCTCACACCCTCTCTTTCAAAATAAATTAAAAACTTAAAAAAAAATAAAAAGCTGAAAACAGTCTTAAAATAAAAATTAAAAATCCTTAAGCTACCAAATTATTCCTCAGCAAGGGCTGGAAAGAACATAAGTATGAACGAGTTAGCCTATATCTCACACCCAAACACATGTGCACACTGGTGTGAAACACACAGGTCTGTTCATTCACTCCACAAAACCTTTTTTTTTTTAATTTTTAATTTGTGGGGCACCTGGGTGGTTCAGTCAGTTAAGGTCTGACTTTGGCTCAGCTCATGATCTCACGGTCAGAAAGTTCGAGCCCCACGTGGGGCTCTATGCTAACAGCTCAGAGCCTGGAGCCTGTTTTGGATTCTGTGTCTCCTTCTCTCTCTGCCCCACCCCCACTTGTGCTCTGTCTCTCTCTGACTCTCAAAAATGAATAAATGTTAAAAAAAATTGATCTTTAATTTGAGGGGAAGGTAGAGAATCCCAACGACACAGGGCTTGATCTCACGAACCATGCGATTGTGACCTGAGCCAAAACTAAGTCGGATGTTTAACCAATTGAGCCACCCAGGTGCCCCTCCACCAATCTTTACACCTGCCCACCTGATTCTTGCCAGCAGTGGCTGAAAGTTGCAATTTTACCACAGAACCTTCAGGCCATGTGTGTGGCCTGAACATTGCCTCACCCTGGAGACCTCTGAGCAGGTCACAGGGAAAAAAAGCTAGCACACCCCAACACAAATGATCTCAGGAGCTAGTAGAGAGGCTGAGGGAGTAGTAGTCTGGAGGATAATGCCCGAGGTACTGACAAATGGATTGTGGTTCTATTCACCATACTGGAGCTCCACAGAGACTGTAAAGAATAGCCTCTTAGTGGGGCACCTGGATGGCCCAGTCAGTTAAGTGTTTGACTCTTGGTTTTGGCTCAGGTCATGATCTCACAGTTTCATGAATCCAAGCCCCGCGTTGGGCTCTGCACTGGATGCCCAGAGCCTGCTTGGGATTCTCTCTCTCTCCCTCTCTCTCTGCCCCTCCCCCACTTGCACTGTTTCTGTCTCTCTCAAAATAAGTAAATAAACATTAAAAAATTTAAAAAAAAAAGAATAGCCTCCTAGCTTTGGGAGTTTAAAACCCAACTGAGGATAAGAAATACATTTAGAAGAGAAGGAAAACATTTTCTATAATATATTATTAGATGTTCGATATTTTCTCTACATTATTTCCTTATCCTTACAATAGCCTCATGAGTGGAATGTTCTGAGCCTCTAATTCTTGATGAAGAAACCTACTCAGCTTAAACTGTCAAGGTCACAGCACCTTGGTAGAGCCTGCTTTTAGAGCCAGATCTTTGTGGCTTTAAAACCCCCTTTTTTGCCCTCTACTACACTCCCTCCAAAAATAAAAATTAGCATGTGTATTATCTGGCAATTTAATTCCAGTCAACCACTTTGAAATCAGGTGTGCCATCCACGCTCCCATAGAGGGAAGCACTTACAGAATCGGAGCCTTGGGAACAAACCCTGGCGGATTTCCTAACACTTGGTTAGTGACTTGTTACAGGATCTTGATTAACATTTGGGAGGCCAAGAGCTTGAAAGACATGGATCAATTATGTAGTCTCTTTCTGTGCCAAGTTGATTAAACAGTCCCTAAAAGAAATGCTATGGGTCTTGGGTCTTCCTGACACTTTGAGAGATGAAAAGGGGACTCTAAGTTTGGGTTGTGAGAATAGTACCATCTCACCTGACTGCAGCTTGCAATGTCCCTGAGGTCTAAATGCCACATGATGCTGTCCAGGGAAGCAGCTATTCCTGACTGGTACACTGGGATCTGTGCTATAGAAAATCGCTGATGGCCCAGAAATCCGTGCGTATTTCAAGCTGGTCCAACTCCAAAATATTTGTCACCCTACCCTTCCTCTCTTCTTCACTGAGCTTCACTGTCTTAGTCTCATGAAATCCCAGGGCTCACAAATATTCCCTCTGTTACACCAATGCAATGCACAATATTATAGCCCCAAAGTCCTCAAGTCCCACCAGCCTGCAATTAATTAGCTGCTGCAACAAATGAATCCCCAGATCTTACTGGCTTAACTCACTTGAGGTCTATTCCAATCCAGTGTGAAATCCAAAATTGGTATTCTTTTTTTTTCAATGTTTATTTATTTTTGAGAGGTGGGGGAGAGTGAGAGAAAGCAGGGGGAGGGGCAGAGAGGGGAGGGATGGAGGATCCAAAGCTGGCTCCATGCTGAAAGCAATAAGCCTGATGTGGGGCTTGAACCCACGAACGATGAGATCATGACCTGAACTGAAGTTGGACACTCAACCAACTGAGACACTCAGGTACCCCCACCCTCCTAAAATGGGTATTCTTGAACAACAGACAGCTTTCCTCCAAGTAGTAATTTGGGGACCAGGCGCCTCCCATCTTGAGTCACCATTTTCAATACTTGGCTTCCAGGATCATTTATCTATGTGCTTTAGGCTAGCAATTGGAGGGTTGTACGAGGTGGGGAGGGGGTGATTAGGGGCCTCACCCCAGAAGTGGAGCATATCACTTCTGTTCACATTCCATTGCCTAGAACTCCGTCACATGGCCATAGGTAACTGCAGGAGAGGCTGGAAACTGCAATGTACTGTTCTCAAGAAGTCCACCTGCTGCTCACATGAAGGCTGGCCTTCTCGATTGTGGCCAAGGTTACATAGGTCCATACCAGCAGTCAGACATTCCACAGAGCCATGCTTGCAAGATGCATGTTCTTCCAAACAGCTTTGCCAAAGGAAACTTTAAAACTTATACATAAAAACTGGATCAACATTTCTGAGAACCTATAATAAAAGAAGGCTGGAGGATTAGGTGGAAGGAGGAAAAAAGTTGTAATGCTCAGATTGGGTTTTTTGGTTTTTTCCTGTGCCTGAACATGGCAAGAGGCTTATTTACCCAAGGAAATCTCTACCTGTTAGTATTTCAGGTAATGTGACTGGATGAGGAATTCTAGGTAGTTCTGTGGAGACTGGGGGGAGAAGTCGAGAAGATGCCAGTCCCCATTTCTAGACCAGACCCTGAGCCCTGTAACTTGGATATAAAATCTGGTGAATGGGAGTATGTAAGGAAAAGGCATAGACTGTGTGTGCAGAGTAGAGAGCTTGGGATTTGGATCAGAAGAACCTGAGTAGGAAGTTACTGGGGAGTAACTTCTTTTCATGTGTGTAATGGAGATAACGTTTGAGAGTACTTTTTATTTTTAAAGGGGGTGGAGATAGTGTGCGTGTGTGTATATATATATAAATATATATATATGTTATTTTAAAGATCAATTTATGGGACACCTGGGTGGCTCAGTCCGCTAAGTGTCCAACTCTTGATTTCAGCTCAGGTCATGATCTCACCATTCATGGGATCGAGACCCATGCTGGGCTCTGCACTGGAAATGGAGTCTGCTTGGGATTCTCTCTCTCTCTTTCTCTCTCTCTCTCTCTCTGACCCTCCTCCCTCACACTCTCTCTTTCTGTAAAAAAATATTAATTAAATTTTTTAATTAAAAAAAGCTCAATTATATATACTATTTAAAGTATATATATATATATATATATATATATAAAATATCCAATTTTTCTATGTAGTAGAGGTAAAATCTGGTAGTAGAGGTGCTTAATAAATGCTGATTCCCTTTTGCCCCACCCCATTTCCCTCTGCCATTCAAAGTGCCCTCTGTTCTTTAGGCAGTCTTGATTATTAGACGGAAGAAACTATTTCACTTGGGCTTGGAGAGCTTATGTGAAGATACACCATTACTCAATATTAAACACGGATCTCTCTAATCCAGAAAGGTCAACTGCCCATCAGGGCTTAAGCTTCCAAATACTTGTGACTTGACCAGGTTCCACACCCCAGCCCAGCTCAGTGGGAGGAAGGGTGTAAACTTCGGCCCATCTCTGCCCACCTGCCTGGTCATCACAGGAGACTCCACACAGCAGTGTGGCATGGGGGTGTCCTCCTCCTTGCTGCCCGCCCCCCTCAGCACAGAGTGCAGACTCTCACTCTCAGACTCTCAAGGAGATTGGCAAGTCCAGTCAGCTGCTGCTTGCTAGAGTCAGTGTAAGGAACTAGGTAGAAGGATGTGTGTGCAAAGATGAGGAGGAAGGAGAGAGAATGGGGAAGGCAGGGGCATAAGACGTTGCATCTGAAGAGGAAGCATAGGGTGGCATCTCATGCCATCTCTGCCTGTGCTCAGCCCTCCACCTGCACTCCCCTCCCTTCCCATGGTCCTCCTCTATTCCTGCATTCACTGCTGTATCACTGGCGCTCAGTGATACAGAATTCACTTCATGTAAAGGAGAAGCATGAGCCCATGTCTGTGTAAAGGAGAAGCGCTCACATCCGTGGGGTTTCAAAAAAGGTGGAGGAGGGGGGACTTGTGGGCTTCCCACCCTAGCAGCAATCATTAGAGATGAGGAAACCAGTGTCCTGTAAAGACAGCATGACTTATCCAACGTCACACAGTCATGACTCTGAGGCTTAAACTTGGGTGCACTTAGTTGTGAGCAATAATTCCTTTTTATTTTCTTTTACGTTTATTTATATATTTTGAGACAGAGACAGCAGTGAGCAGGAGAGGGGCAGAGAGAGAGGGAAACAGAAGATCCCATGCAGGCTCTGTACTGACAGCATGGAGTCCAAAGTGGGGCTCAAAGTTACAAAAACATGAGACAATGACTGGAGCTGAAACCAAGAGTCTGACACTTAACCAACTGAGCCACCCAGGTGCTCCAAGAATTCCTTTAAAAATTTTTTTTAATGTTTATTTTTATTTTTGAGAGAGAGAGAGAGAGAGAGAGAGAGAGAGACAGCTTATGAGTGGGGGAGGAGCAGAGAGAGAGGGAGACACAGAATCCCAAGCAGGCTCCAGGCTCTGAGCGGTCAGCACAGAGCCCGATGAGGGGCTGGAACCCACGAACCATGAGATCATCACCTGAGCCCAAGTTGAACGCTCGACTGACTGAACCACCCAGACGTCCCAAGAATTCCTTTTTAAATAATACCATCACTGATCCTGAAAACAGCAACCTTTATTGGGTGCTTGCTGTCTTCCAGACATTGTGCTGAATTATGGACATAATTATCTCACCAAATTCTCACCCGACACCATGGGGGCAGGTACTATTCTCATGCTCATTTTACAGGGGAGGAAACCGAGCCTCACAGGGGTTTGGTAACTTGTCCATGGTCACACCGCTACTGAGTGGGAGTCAGGATCTGACCCAGGTGATCCGGCTCCTGAACTCAGACTCTTGCCTGTTGCACAATCTAGATTTGGCACAGCACAGAGAGGTCTATGTGGGAAGGGACATGCTTAACATTCTCCTGGAGACCAGATGTTATCCTCAACCTTGGTCCCACGCTCTAATTTCAGAGCATAGGGAGCAGCAGAGTTGGTATTTGGAGCAGCTGAGTGTTCACTCTTCATTGCTGACCATGGGCTCTTTGTAAGCAAAGGCTCTCATTTGGAGGGGGGACTCTTAGGATGGGGATAGCCCCTTGTAGACAATGGCTATCCTCTTTACTACCTTGTAGAGAAATGATGTAAGATTGTGACTTCGTTGATCCTCCTCTGGCAAATATTTGTTTAGGCAAAACTTGGTCACATGCTAAGTTTCCTGACCTCTAGATGGGCATCATGAACCCACATACAGTTGTTGAGCCAACAATAATACCTACGTAAGCCCTAGAAGTCTCTTCATGGTTCAGCTTATATTTTGCAGCAGAGTAGAATATGGGCAGATTCTGATTTCCCTTTCTTTTGTGATATTTCCTTAATGAACTGATACATTTTTGCATGGACTGTGTATAAGTGCCCTATTCTAGGGAATAGAAAGGCATACATTCCCTTTCATAGAAATTAATAATGATAGTAGCTGCCAGTTTTGAGGACTCTGACAGGAATAGATGTGTGTACATATATGTTCATTTAATCTGCCCAACAGGCCATTGAGGTAAGAATTATAATGCGTGCTTTGCAGATGAGGAAGTGAGGCTCAGAAAGGGAAATTAATTTCCCCAAGTTTACACAGCTACCAAGTAGTGGAGCCAGATACAAACCAGATCTGTTGCACCCCAGAGTCCTCACTCTCATGCACTGGGCTATACTCGCGTCGGCCTTTGTGAACAGCCAGAAATAAGGGCCATATTGCTCTTCCTCAGCTCTTTTAAAGCCAAAGTTACAGTTTTAGGTGGATGAGCCCTACCTTTAACCTGGTTGGGCATCAGAGTCCTCCATAGCAAGCAGCTTAGCACAAAGCAATTGTGTTCTGCTGATGAAATGGTAACACCATGCCTGTTGCTGTGTCCTTAAAAGCCCATTTACCTGTGTCTCAGAGAGAAGTCAAGAACTTGGACCTAGCCTGACAGGAATGTGCACCAGTTAAGAGCAGCCTTTGAGGTTTGATCCTAGTTCTGCCATATTATTTTGGGTTTGTTACTAAACCTCTCTGTGATTTTGTTTTCTCGTCTGTAAAATGGCAATAATAATGCCTGTCTGTATTGGAAACCATATTCCTATCTTCCTAATTACAATGGCTCCCTGAATGCCACCCCCACCTCTCTCTCTCTCTCTCTCTCTCTCTCTCTCTCTCTCTCTCTTTCTGACACACACACACACACACACACACACACACACACACACACCTCAGCAGCTTTGTATTATAGGGTGGGGGGCAGGGAGCATTTGACAATCAAATTCTCTCCTGCAGCATTCCAAATTTGAGATTGAGAAAATCTAATACTTTCTGGATTGAACTTAAATTTAGGGTTCCAGAATGGTCACATTCCCTCCAACATATGGTTTGAGAAACAGCAAGATCTACAACTGGGAACACTTTGAAGGTTGCCGATTTGGGGGGGGGGGCAGATTAGGAGTACAATCAAGTTTAAATGCAAATGGAACTCCCCTTGGTAGGCCCAGGGTGATGGGAGGGGGGCAGATGACATTTGCTTAAAGTTTGTTTGTATGAACAGAATGTTTTCTTTGTCTCAGACCAGCAGGGGTGCCATAGAATGTTTACTTCCTCCTTTGTAAGGGCAAGCCGACCTTGTTCATGCCACATCCCCAGCATTTAGCACAGGGCGTGGTACATAGTCAGAGATCAATAAGGATTTTCCTAAAACCTGAATGCGATTTTTTAATATACTAATGTTAGTACTGGCCCACTCACATCCCCAGGAAGTGACCACATGGAAGGATTCAAACAGAAGTTTATCCAGCTCCAAAGCCGTGTCCTTCCTGTCATTAGTGCTCTTATGGGGCTTCCAATTTGGCAAATAAAGGACACCCTATGGGTCCTGTTCACACCCAATCTCAACCCCATGTCCCCTCTCTCCTGCCCTTCTCTCTGTCCTCACCATTAGCCAAAACTCCCATTCATTTATCACCGTCTCTACTGTGGGTTCACTTAATAGTTATTGAGCACAATAAATACTTATCATTGAAGCACAGAAGACAAGAGATAAAGAAGACCACTCCCCCACCCTAGCCATCAGGATATTCACAGGAGAGAAATGTAAAAATAATAATAATTGCAACACAGTGTGCTAAGTGCTATGACCAGACAAGTATACAGACAACGTTACCTCTCCCAAGGGTGGGGATTGAGGAAAGTTTTGGCGGTGACATTTGTGCTAAGCCTTGTGAGATGTGGTAGAGAAAGAAAGGGAAATGGTGTTCCAAGTTCAAGGAACAGCTTGAACTGAGCATGAAGTACCTGGCAAGGAGCAGCAGCCAGAGAATCCCAGAGTGCCTGAGGGTGAGGAGGAAGACAGGAGGCAGGGAGGCAGGCTAGGGCCCCACTGCCAAGGCTCTGAAGGCCCCACTCAGTTTGGAGTAGCCCAAAGGACAAACAAAGCAGGTTCTTGGGGCACCAGCAAAACAGGGCACCCAAAATAAAATCAGAAAAGAGGACATCTAAAAAGAAACAAGTTTAATTTCAACACACCTTTGAGGTTTGTTGAAATTTCAAAATTATTTCAAAATATGTTTTTATTTCATGGTTGAGCACTTTCTTAAAATTTGCGGTTACATATAGAGAACATCTCTATCATTTGTTCAGTGTTTAGGGCCTCTTTAAGGTTTCTTTCTGGCTCTGACTCTGTTTCAGAAATTGGACACCAACCAGCCTCAGCTTTGGGATAGGCAGGGTTGTGTTGAGGCAGTTTTGCAGAATTGCTTCATGAATAACCTATAGTTATTCATGCACCCCCTAACCTACCCAGGAGTACTAGCAATTTATGAGATCAGTTGTTTGTCCAAAGGACCTCTCCTGGTGGCATTTCAGAAACTGTGAGAAATGAAGCAAGGTAGGGAGGGTCTCTTCCTGTAGCCCTAGAATTAGAACCCAGGCCCCTGGCGAAATGACAAGGACTCTACTACTCTCTAAAGAGAAGTCAACTATATTGCTAAAGCCATAAGAATCTGCAAACCGGTCCTGCCATGCCCAAGCAGCTGAGTCATCCTTATCCCATGTTAAGTAAGACATCTTATGGGACACGATGTTCATGGCCAGAATGAACACACGCCTCTGCCTTCGCCTACTGCCACTGGGGAGGGAAGGAGGACATATTCCTCCAAAAAGCCGAGGGGAGTACAGATTTCAGAAAATCACTTATCTAGCTGAGGAGTGCTTACAAGAAGGGGGAAATGAACTCTCACTCCCCACCTGGTTGGTTACTGCAGCTACCCGGCATCCCCCAATCCCACCGCAGTGCTGTCTGATGAGAGACATCCTGGAAGAGCCTAACACATATATTGAGAGTTAGGGTTCTCGGAAAAGAAGGTGGACAAGATGAAGTGAAACTCTATACCAAGAGAACGACATATATCGTGTTGGCAAAGACCACCACAAGTGCCTAAATCAGACCAAGCCAGGAGACTGAGGTGGCCTCCTTCCCACCAGCAGGTGACCTAGGAGCACCCCTGCTGGTTCTTCTGACTCTCCCTGTCCTCAATACCAAAGGCCCTAGGCCCAGAGCAGACAGGGGAGATGTCAAAGAAGGGGCTGCACCCTTGCTAACACCCAGTTCCTAGATTGTGATTTCTACAGGGATGTATTCCATGCCTGGCATGTGTCTGGCCCAGAGGAGATGTTTCTTTGTGTTTAAAAAAAAAAAAAAAGGAATGAGTGGATAAAGTACATAATAAAGGCCAGGGCCCACCCCCCACCCCACTCCACCCCTTTCTCTGTCACTCATAGCTTACCTGCTTCAGGAGACTCTTGTCGGCCAGAGGAGGGTGTTCCTTTGGGTCAGAGACTTGCCTAGGCAACAAGGAGGAGTTACCCAGGATACCTACTGGTGTGAGTTCTTCAGAAGTAGTTTCTGGGCAGGGCTTAAGGCTCTCACCTCCCTAGTCCCACCCCTGCCCTTGCATTCTAATTCGGGGGTGGGGTTGGAAGAGTATAAATTTCAGCCATTCTCTGCCTTGCTGCCTTGCTGCCAGACTTTCTACAGCAACATGAAGGTGGGGGGCTTCCTCCTCCTGGTGATGCTCATCACCCTCAGCTTGGAGGTGCAGGAGCTCCAGGCTGCGGTGAGGCCACTGGAATTGTTGGGTGAGTCCAGGCAGAAGACAGCCCTGTTCTCTGAATGAGGGAGCTGGAAAGTGGGCCAGCAGGGACCGGTGTGTGCAGGGGGAGGAGGGAAGAAAGGAGAAAAGGAAAGATGTTCTAGTCAAGGAGCCATCTTGACCGCATAAATCTCCCTCCCTCTGCTTCCACTCTTCCCCCTCCTTTCCTCGGGTCATCCCTTAATCCGGACTCTCCACTCTTCCCTTTTTGCTGCCCCATCATCTCTTCCATCTCCCCCAGCATCTCTCTCCCCATGGGTTTCTTGGCCTTTTGCAACAAATAAATCAGATCACTAGAGAACACATTGTCTTAGTCACATTACACACAAATCATCTCGATCTCCGCTTTTCCCTTTACCACCAACATTCTCAAAGGAGCCATCTTAACTCTCTGCCCCTACTTCCCCACAACTCATTCCTTCACACCCTGAAGACTGACTGTCGCCCTTTCTGTCCTCATCAGTCTCCAGAAACTTTGCTCCCAGGATCTGCTGGCAAATCTCTTGACGCTCCTCGGCAGCGAAAGCCTGTAACCTCTGCATCTGACATGGTTTGCTGCCCTGTCAATCCGCAAACTTTCTTCTCTCTTGGATTCTCTTCACTGTAGCTCCTGCTTCTCCCTAAATATTCCTGGGTTCTCACTTACTCCCCTCTCTTCTTTGCTGTCCTCCTCCCCCCTCCATTAAACCAGTTGCCAAATACCGTCCATTCTTTGAAATTGTTTCTTGCATGTGTTCCTTCCTTTCCCCTCCCCATTGCCACACAGCACTTCCGGCCCTGACTACCCCATGCTTGGGCCAGTGCCCAAGTTTCCTGACCGCACCCCCTGGCCCCCTTTCCCTTCTGAGGTTTGCTTGCTCACTGAATCCTGGTCCATTTTATGCCCTCACACCAGAATAATCTTTGTAAGCAAACTGCGGTCATATCCCTCCCTTGGCCTACCAAATGGAATCCAAACTCATCAGGTCCTCAAGATCTGACCCCAGTAACTTTGTCCCCTACCTGTTTGTCCTGCTTGACTTCCAGCTGCTCCCGTGTACTTCTCCAGCCTCACATTTGCCAGTCCTCCTGTATTCCTTGCATTCCAGGCCGAGCAGTGAGGAGAGGAGACGTTCACTCTCAGGTTGTGCAAGTGGCTCCTTAAACTTTGTGCCCTGGATGCCTCACATGACTGCATTTCCCCTTGTGAACTTTTGCTAGTAATTCTTTTTTCTTCTCACAAGACTCTACCACCACCACCGCCCCCCCCATGCCCCCGCCCCGTCAAGTCTGTCTTAAAAAGATTCCTGTACTTCAAGACTCACCTTTTGTGGCTAATCTAACTGGAAATAATGTCCTCCCTCCTCTGAGCCCCTTTTCCTTTGGATATACCTCTCTCAGGACACCTGTCACATACTGCTTTGTTTTTAGTACTTCATTTTTTAAAAATATTTTAATGTTTGCTTATTTTTGAGAGAAAGAGAGTGGGGAGGGGCAGAGAGAGAGAGGGACAGGGGATCCAAAGTAGGCTCTGTGCTGACAGCACAGCCCAATGTGGGGCTCGAACCCATGAATCAAATTTGGACACTTAACTGACTGAGCCACCCAGGCACCTTGTTGTTAGTACTTTAAACACAAGTCTTATCTCTGTTGTTAGATTCTAAGCTGCTTTAAGATAGTGACTCTACCTGACATCTTTTCTTTTAACTGTTTTTTTTTTAATGTTTATTTATTTTTGAGAGAGAGACAGAGAGAGAGAGAGAAAGAGAGGGAGCATGAGGTGGGGAGAAGCAGAGCGAGAGGGAGACACAGAATCTGAAACAGGTTCCAGGCTCTGAGCTGTCAGCACAGAGCCCAACGCAGGGCCCAAACTCACAAACCACGAGATCATGACCTGAGCTAAAGTTGGATGCTCAACCCACTGAGCCACCCAGGCACTCCTTAAATCTTTATATTTTCTGAATAACTTAGCTCTATGCTTCATACATAGCAAAGATCAACAGATTTAAGGAGTGGGGCAAAGTCTTCAACCATCTCACCATATATCAACAACAGCAAACAGAAGCAGGGAGGGATCGTACTGACTTTCTCTGAGGTCTGCAAGTATATTATAGACATCCCACCAGGCTCCCTTCTTATACTCTTAAACATTGCTAGTCATCACAGGATTCTTTTCCTGTTGAGCCTGGACAAGATGCCCCAGCCTTCTCAACGCAGCATTAAGTAGTCATCTCTGTTGATCAGACTTGACACTGGAGAATGAACTTCATTTCCCCTGCTAGAGCTAAGAGCTCCATTTTACATATGAGGAAACAAGAGCCCAGAGAAGTCCAGACACAGAATCAGGTAGAGAAACCCCTGAGTAGAAGCAAAAACACAGCACACATTCGTCCAGAGCTCTGCATACATATAGCTAGAAGTTCCTGTGGGGTCTTAACCGGCTTCTTGGACCTATTTCATTGGGTCTCAAAGACTAACTGTGAGGCTCTGGGAACCTAGGGGGCCTCCACTCAGGTCAGGAGTGACTCCTTGACATTTGGCAATGTGCACTTCATCTCAGAGTCTGTTTCACCATGTGGGACGGCAGAGGGAGCTTGGCCTAGGGACCAGGCTGGTCTGGGTTCAATTCCATTTCTGTACCTACAGATGTGGGCAATTCACCTCTGTGCACACCAGTCACCACACTTATTAAATGAGGTTAATCAGATTCACTGCGCAGGGTGACAGCAAGGCACGCTGGATGGCATTTGCTTAATGTGAGTCTCCTCTTTTCTGCCCTTTTCCCTGCAAAGTAGGGAAGTGAGGACATTTGAGTGGGCTTCTTTGCACTCCCCTTCTGCAAATACAATGATTCTCTTATTTAAAGTAGGCCTTACTTTATTGTGATTATGTGAATGTATTGTCTTTAACTGAAATATATAAGATGTTAAAGAGTATTATTCTGTAATTATTTAAAAATTCCATATTTATTGAATTGAATTTATTGAATTTATTTATTTATTGTCTTTAACTGAAATATTTAAGATGTTAAAGAGTATTATTCTGTAATTATTTAAAAATTCCATATTTATTGAATTGAAAGAAGAAAGTGGAACTAGCCGCTTCAGTCAAGGGCTGTCTTCTCTGATACCTGGGCTTAAAACAAGGTGGTCTGTTCTAACATAGGTAGCTGCACTGAGGAATGCAGTGGTGACTGGGATTGTGATCCAGATGAACGCTGTGTCAGCAATGGGTGTGGCCACGTCTGTGTTCCAGCCTAAGGACAGGTGAAAACATCAGGCCCTTCCCTGCTTCCTCAAACCTTGTCCAACCTAAGGAGGCTGGCTCTGGTGGGACTTTCCAGAGCTGGGTGGAACAGAAGCCTATCATTCTGTGGCCTCTCCCTCTTTACACCCTTCTCAAGAAAAAGAAGCATCCATCACAGGATGGTAGCTTCCAAACCTTTAAAATAATTTCATTACCCAATATATCCAGAAGACAAATCAGACTATTTATCTGAACAAAAAGAACATTAAAATCAGTCACATTATGCCCCATCCCCAAATGATATCTGCTTAATACTTTGGTGCATATTTTAAACACACACATGCAAATACATAATATACATACATATATATTATATATATATGTACATGTTATATATATTAATATATGTATATATTATATATATATTGAAATGAGATAATTTGTGTCTATTTTTATTTCTTAATTATTTCACTTAGAAAATAGCTATTTTCTAATACAACTTTTAACAATACCAACGTTTCTATACCATCGTCAATAGGCATAAGGCTGTTATACCTTTAACAGCCTTATAAAAAAGTTCATCATATATGTTCATATACTTAGTAACCCCCATTAATACACACTTGATATGTTTATTATTTATTTTATTAATACAGTTGTAATGAATACTAAATTGGTATACATGCCCTTATTAACTTCCTTGGGATAAATTCTAAGAATTATAATCTATGGCCCAAGAGTATGTTCATTTTATTTATTTATTTTTCAATATATGAAGTTTATTGTCAAATTGGTTTCCATACAACACCCAGTGCTCATCCCAAAAGGTGCCCTCCTCAATACCCATCACCCACCCTCCCCTCCCTCCCACCCCCCATCAACCCTCAGTTTGTTCTCAGTTTTTAAGAGTCTCTTGTGCTTTGGCTCTCTTCCACTCTAACCTCTTTTTTTTTTCTTCCCCTCCCCCATGGGTTTCTGTTAAGTTTCTTGGGATCCACATAAGAGTGAAACCATATGATATCTGTCTTTCTCTGTATGGCTTATTTCACTTAGCATCACACTCTCCAGTTCCATCCATGTTGCTACAAAGGGCCATATTTCATTCTTTCTCATTGCCACGTAGTACTCCATTGTGTATATAAACCACAATTTCTTTATCCATTCATCAGTTGAAGGACATTTAGGCTCTTTCCATAATTTGGCTATTGTTGAGAGTGCTGCTATAAACATTGGGGTACAAGTGCCCCTATGCATCAGCACTCCTGTATCCCTTGGGTAAATTCCTAGCAGTGCTATTGCTGGGTCATAGGGTAGGTCTATTTTTAATTTTTTGAGGAACCTCCACACTGTTTTCCAGAGTGGCTGCACCAATTTGCATTCCCACCAACAGTGCAAGAGGGTTCCCGTTTCTCCACATCCTCACCAGCATCTATAGTCTCCTGATTTGTTCACTTTGGCCACGCTGACTGAGAGTATGTTCATTTTAAACCTCTGGTGCACATTGCCAGATTAGCCCATGAGAACCCCTTTCCTGTAGAAAAATTTCAGGGTCCTCATGTGATATTTTTAGTAGCCATCAAATGAAAAAAAATGCATCATGGAAAGCTACCATGATTCAGTCTTGATTATAAATTAGGTTGTATTTATTAATTAACGTACTAACTAACACAACAGAATCAACATAAACTTCAGAAGTAAGCCATTTGTGTTCAGAAGTTACTATTTGTCCAATCCACCCACAATCCTTGGGATGCTTTTAGCCTTGCTCGCTCTTTTCAAGTGCTTATTGATTCCCAGAACTGGGAACTGTCACCTCTCAATTGCAGTCTGCAAACCTAGGTCACAAAAACAGCAGGTCTCATGCATAATTTTTTTTGTCCATTTTTCAGATGAAGATTTATCTTAAGGGTCATCCTTCTCTAATAATTTCTCATCACTTCCTATCTTCAAAGATGTGACTGGAACTCCTTGCCCTGGAAGACAGATGAAAATGGGGACCTGTGGATGGAGATTACATGTGGTGGGGAAGGAAAAAGAGTCACTTCTTTCAATAAATCATCATTGTTAAAAGTACCCACACTGCTTGAGTTATTTGGTTAGGGGTGATGATGAGGTGGGGGAAACATTTGCTCAGGACTTGGTATGCCACTGTGTTATAGTCTCCACAAGAATCATCTAATTTATCCTTACCACCACCTTGTGACTGCTTATTACCACTACTATTTTACATATAAGGGGGCTGAGGTTTGGAGAGATTAAGTAATTTACTCAAACTCATATAGCAGATAAGTGTCAGGACCTTATCGCTAATCTCATGTCAAGCTCCAGGGCCTATGCATTATAGCATTGGAGTTAGGAGCTCTGATTCTGAATTCCAAACCCAGTTCCACCACACAACTGTGTGACCTTCAGCAAGTGTCCTAACCTTTCTGTGCTTTAGTTTTCTGATCTGATTATCAATATATACTTCCTAGAGCTACAAGGATAAAAGAAGTTAGTTCATGTAAAGTGCTTGGCATGCTTGGCATAGTGCCTGACACAGAAAACATTCAAAGTGCCTGACACAAACAAACATTACCAAATAGATAGGCTGATGGCCCTTAGTCCTAATTTTCTAAGATTCTAGAAGAGAAGCCAAGGCCAATCCTCCTTCCTAGCCTACCCTAGTTGATCTCAATTCTTAGGACCAGCCTCTCTCTTCTGGTTTTCCCCATTACAAAACATGGGTAAAAACAGACTTATAGTTTCTTGTCTCTGGTCTTCACAATCACAACTGGCCTGGGTTGTAGTCTGATTTTGGCCAACTTACTGCCTGTGTGGCCCTTGACAAATCATTTAAATTCTTTATACTTTCTTTTTTTAAGCCATTTAAACTTTTCTTATCTGTAAAAAGGGGGAAGTAACAGTGTCTCCCTCATTTGGATGCTAAGATTTACAGAACTTTATAGTTTACAAAGTATTTTCACAAAGATCCCATTTGATTTTCACAACAAGTAACAAATGGCAAATTGGGGGCTCCGAATAGTGAATCCATTAATTCTGTCAGCAAGCATTGGTGTCTTCCATGATGCAGTTGCTGTGCTAGCATTGATGAACAGCGATAGATGATGCAGACATTGAACAACAGTGATCCAGACAGATGGGATGTGTGCTTTCACAAAGCTCACAGTCTAGAAGAGGAAACAGATAAAACCAAGTAAATAACTACACATTATGGTAAAGGTTTTGAAGGAAATAAACAAGGATGTGAATTACAAGGAGAAGGGGGCAAGGTAAAGCCTACTTTAGTTAGGATGATCCACACTCTAATGAGGTAATAAAAATGAAGTCTTGACCGAGTTCCAAAAAAAGATTGAGAGTGAGGAGGAATAAGGATATGTGAGGAGATTTTCTTGGGAGAGATTTTTGCCAAGCTATGAATTCCACAGTTTGGGGGTTATCATCTAAACACAAGCCAATGAAGTGGGCCTTCAAGTCCTCCCTGAAAGCTTGATATATGTTTCTTCAGTTGGTGATCAGCAAAGGGTAGGAATGTTCATTTCCTTGGAGAAACCACATTGCCATCTGCTAGGGTACATTCCATCAGAACTCAACAGATTGGTATCAGTATACTTTACAATATCTGGGTCATTCAGTCTTGAATAACAGTATGCGTGGGCCACTCAGGTTGCAACCTAAGATGAGCCACACCAAACCCTGATCCTTTCCACAGTCTCTATCACACCACCTCCACTGTGATGATGATCAGGTCTCACATCCTTCTAGCCCAGTGTGTTGGATATCTCTTGTGCACTGCTTTGAATACTCTTGGCCTTACACTCTTATTCTTTAAAAAATTTTTTTTCAACGTTTTATTTATTTTTGGGACAGAGAGAGACGGAGCATGAACGGGCGAGGGGCAGAGAGAGAGGGAGACACAGAATCGGAAACAGGCTCCAGGCTCTGAGCCATCAGCCCAGAGCCTGACACGGGGCTGGAACTCACGGACCGCGAGATCGTGACCTGGCTGAAGTCGGACGCTTAACCGACTGCGCCACCCAGGCGCCCCGCTCTTATTCTTAGTCTAATCATTGCTACAGCAACCAGCTTCAATCAGGCATCTACTAGCTTAGCACAAGTTAAGGCTTTTATCAGAGCCTTGTCTTGGACTGTACCCCAGTACCCTCCACCTCTCACTTTTGCCTCAGGGCTTCTCTGTGCATCTGGAAACTCCCACAAGAGCCACCACCCACTGATGCATGCTCAAATGAAAAGCACTGGAGAACTGATGCTTGGTGGGGCAATGCTTGACAACAGAATTCAAAGGCTGGCAGATATATGCTTCCATCTTCCATTCCTCAGGAAGGGGGTTCTGACAGCATTCCATAAAGCTTCTCAGAAAATCTTGAGGATTGAGCAAATACCACCCCTTGCAATGGTTAATTCAATAGCCCATATGCATATTGATTCCCCTTTCTTCCCTGTTCATTCCTGAATAACTCACTCACATAACAACCTCATCTAAGGCTCTGCTTTGGAAGAACTCAGACTAAGACATCTGTGACTCGGCCTCAGCTCCTGATCTTCTCTGAGCAAGTGCTTGAACACCACAAATACACATACATAACATACACATACACACATCTCAAGAATAAGCAATAATATACAAGCATAATGAAATCTAAAGTCAAACAAAAAATATTCCTCCCCCCAAAGCCCAAAGTCTTTAGAAAACTAGCTCTTCTAAAGCATGCCCCCAATTGCCATTGCTAAACAGAAGTGTTTGTCTCAAGATAAAACATGTATATTCAGGTGCCTTCAAGGTTTTCCCTAAGAACCATTGATGATAATTTGTTTTACATTTGCATAACTCAAAAGGCTTGAGATGACCAAATGTAAATTTCATGCCTTCACTTCTTGGGTGGCTAAAAACTGTTTATAGCATTTAAAATGGCTATTTTCTTTTCCAGTTTCTTGCTTTTAAGGTTACAGGAAATCTTGGGGTGTCCAATCTCAACTAGGTCACCTTCGGGCAGGTTATATTTCACATGGCTTGAGTTTGAACTTCCAAATTACTTTTCTCGTGTGGTGAAGTGCCTCAAGATTCACAAAAGGATGCACAGCTAGCTGCAAGGAATACTGGTTACTATATCCTTTATGCAGGGTGGTTTTGTGCCTGGGAAAAAAGGTAAGAGCCCAAGATGTCGCAGACCTAGCAGTTTCTGCCATTGCCATCTACAACGGCCCCTCCCCAATTCCAGTCCGATTTTGAAACGCTAGTACTAAATAGGCATGTCAGCCCTGCCCAGGAACAAACTTTCTAGGAGGACAAATAAAGTCTCAATTTCAGTCAGGGCTCAAAGCGAAGTGGGCGGCAAGTAAAGCCTCCAAGCCGTTTCTGAAACCTATTCGCACAGCAGTGCAAGCAGATCCCAACGTCTAAGAACGCCAGCTCTGGTCTAAAGAAGTTATTTCCGGAGCTGGCGCCCGGAGCCGGGAATGCCCCGGAAGTATTTCCCTGTGGTCCTACGTGGGAAAAATGGCGGCGATGCAAGTGGCCGAGTCGCTGCCGGGCGGGCAGGCGCGAGACGTTCCACGAGAGCCACCTCCCGAGCAGGGCAGTCGGTTCCGCTGCTTGTCGGCCAGGCTCTGCGCCCTCCGTCCTGACGACAGCAGCTCCGCCCGCACCGAGATCCACCTGCTCTTCGACCAGCTCATCTCTGAGAACTACGGCGAGGTCGGCGGCGTGGCCCCGGAGGTAGGCGGCCTGCTGGGTAGGGAGGACTCGGGCCACGCCTGCTCGCCCCGGCCCCACCCTCAGAGACCCGGGCTGGCAGCTCCCGCCGGCCTCTCCTGGCCTCTCCTGGCTTCTCTCGGTACCGCTTCGCATTACTTAGTTCCAGGCATGCTTGCTCCCTCCGACTGTGGCGGTCTCTGCCCTCCTCTGTCTGGAAGACCCCGCAATGCTTGGCAAACTCGGCATCTTTCAAAACGCCGCTGATGACTTCTGCTCTGGTAACACCGCAGGTGTCATTTGGTCCGCCCCTCGCCTCCGCTCCGCTCTCTGCATACAAAAACACTTTGTATATAAAATTCACTATTACCATTTACTAAGTAATGGAACTCGGACCGTCACGTACTATATACCGCGCACGGTTCTAGGAATCTTACAACGTCGGTAATATTAGGTCTGTTTTACTGTTAAAAATACGGAGGCACATAAAGATCCAGTGTCATATTGCTGGCGAACGGCAGCGCTAGAATTGGAGCCTAAGTCTGTCACATGGTCCCTGCCATTTTCTGTTCCTCCGTGCTAGCTTTTCCCTCTTTGCCTCCTCTTTAGAAGTACTTTGACTCTGAATAATAATAATATTCACACACATCGGGCCTTAGAGACTACTTAATGAACTCCTAGAACTCTTGACCCAGTCATGCCACTGCCTACGGTGCTCAGAGGCACCTCAAACCTGACCGTTCCTAAAAATGAGTTACATTATCTCGGCAGAGACCACTGTATCCCCAACACGTCCCCTCCCCCCACTCAGGGAAACATGAACAGTCTGCCAAATCGCACTGGCACAAACACTGGTGCTTTCCCTTTCCCTCCTCCTGGATCTATCCACTCTGGATTCTTCAGACTCTATTTCATAAATGTTTCTCATCTCGTTTTCTGTGTTCCCTTGCCAGTGCCTTAAGCCTTCAGGCAAGATGACTTTTTCCTGAACTCTCCTTAAACTTCTGCCTCCAGTCCCGCCCTTCTCCATACCATTCTTTGCTTTGCTGCTAGAGTGCTCTTTTCTTTTGTGGGAAAAAAATCTGACTAGAAAGCAAAGCTCTGATTTGGGATGATCTTCACTACATACTGTAAGTGATCAGAGCAAGTTACAGAACAGTTCATGCATGCAGTGTGACACCAGTATAGGGTGAGGAGCGTGTTTAACAGACTGTGTATATTTATAGCGTTCACAACAACAAATGGAAGAGTTGACAACAACAAAATAGTGTGTATCACTAGGGAGTGGAGCGGAATTCGGGGAGTACTCGGGAACTTTTGCTCTATTGGTATAATTTGATATTTTTGTGTCAAAAATAATGTGCTTTTCCAGTCTCCCATCACTTCTTTTGTGCCCTGTGTGCAGTCATTTAAAACCTGCTCTTCCTCAAGCTTCTACTAGTGTTTCACACCTACTGGTGTTCCAGGTTTTGCACACTCCATTCCCTTTGCTTGCGGCATCTTTCGTTGCTTTGTATGTCTGGCAGATTTTTAAGTCATCCTTCAGATCATTCCAGGTTATGCTTAAAAATCACCTCTGTAAGACCTCCTTAATTACCATTTCCCCATAGAGTTTGTACTTAATTCTTTCAACATTTAATTCACTTTAATGTTTTGTGAGTGTTTCTAGATAATGAGCTCTTTGAAGTTCAGGAATATGTTTGTTCACCTTTGGATCCCAAAGATCTAACACATAATAGGTGCTCCAGACTTTTAATTCAGTAAACGTCTATAGAGGAATGAATGGTGTGATTTGCAAATAGATTTCCCGCTTTTTTTTTTTTTAAGAATTACCTAATTTTACATTAAACTTATACACGTGTCACTCCTGATTTTCCCAGTGGCCTTGAAAATATGGTTTCCTTGCTTTCTGTTTTCTTTTTCAAGATGGGAATGAATGAGTTTTATTTTTTAATTAAAAAAATTAATTCCAGTATGTTAATATACAGTGTTGTATTAGTTTCAGGTGTACAATATAGTGATTCAACAATTCCGTACATCACCCAGTGCTCATCATAACAAGTGCACTCCTTAATCCCCATCACCTATTTCACCCATCCCTCCCTACCCACCTCCCTTCTGGTAACCATTAGTCTGTTCTCTATAGTTAAGAATCTGTTTCTTGGTTTGTCTCTCTCTTTTTTTCCCCCTTTGCTTGTTTGTTTTGTTTCTTCAATTCCACAGATGAGTGAAATCATATGATATTTGTCTTTCTCTTATTTTGCTTAGCATTGTACTCTGTAGCTCCATCCATCCAGGTCATTGCAAATGGCAAGTTTTCATTCTTTTTTATAGCTGAGTAATATTCCACTGTGTGTGTGTGTGTGTGTGTGTGTGTATACACACCACATCTTCTTTATCCATTCATCTGTTGATGGACATGGGCTGCTTTCATACTTTGGCTATTGTAAATAACGCTGCTGTAAACATAGGGGTGCATGTATCCCTTTGAATTAGTGTTTTTGTATCCTTTGGGTAAATACCCAGTAGTGCCGTTGCTGGATCTTAGGGTAGTTCTATTTTTAACTTTCTGAAGAGCCTCCATACTGTTTTCCACAGTGGCTGCACCAGTTTGCATTCTCACCAACAGTGCACGAGGGTTCCTTTTCCTTCATATCCTTGCCAACACCTGTTGTTTCTGGTGTTTTTTATTTTAACCATTTTGACAGGTGTGACATGATATCTCATTGTAGTTTTGGTTTGCATTTCCCTGATGGTAAGTGTTGTTGAGCATCTTTTCATGTGTCTGTTTGCTTACTTTTTGGTATTTTTAACTTCGGTGTGTGTTTTTATATTCTGGAAGCCTCTCTTTGGCTATTTAATTGCACTCTCTACATATGTAGAGACTCTGGAGTTTTTAGACTGACAAAAACCATATTGTGTCTTTTCCTTCTTTTTAGCACATCCCATTTCTGTGCTATCATTTAATTTTCTTCCTACTTCCTGCCTCACATTTTATCTTTCCTCATTTTGAGTGTGAACATTGCCTTTCATTTTTCTGTTTGGCTGTGTTTGGGGGGCAGGGGTTGCTTCTTTACTTGACTAATAAATAGGCATATCACCTTTCATTGTTTTTTGTTTTTTTGTTTTTTTTGTTTTTTTTGGTAGGATGTCAGTGCTCTTCTTGTCCAAGCTTGCCGACTGGTGCCTCTTAATCAGAATCATCTTGTCAGCAAAGTGTCTCAACTTATCCACCATTTACTTAACAGATTACAGGTAATCATGTGCATAACTTTAGAATTTATCATGAACTAAATAAGTACCTTTGACATGCTACATCTGTGCTAGGGGCGATAGGCTGATCTTTTGAGAAATTAGAAGAAGCACTTCCTTACTAGGGATGATATTAAATATAATTCTGACCAAAAAAATTATTCTGCACAATTCTAGAAGTTTGTCCATTAGAATTACCCCTTTCTGGGGCGCCTGGGTGGCGCAGTCGGTTAGGCGTCCAACTTCAGCCAGGTCACGATCTCGCGGTCCGTGAGTTCGAGCCCCGCGTCAGGCTCTGGGCTGATGGCTCAGAGCCTGGAGCCTCTTTCTGATTCTGTGTCTCCCTCTCTCTCTGCCCCTCCCCCGTTCATGCTCTGTCTCTCTCTGTCCCAAAAATAAATAAACGTTGAAAAAAAAAATTTTTTTTAAAAAGAATTACCCCTTTCTGTTTGGTTCAAGAAAGCAATATCATTGAGTCCCCCAGGTCTTAGAATTTTTCATGGAAGATGTATTTGACCAAGATATATCTAAGAATAAGTTGAAACAATCTACTACTCCTTTCCTACCAATATGTTTTCCCCTTCCCCATTTTTGTGGTCCGCTTTTGATCTTCATAAACATAAGTAGCTTGGGAGCAAGAGGACACTAGATAGAAAGACCCTTGGGGCGCCTGGGTGGCTCAGTCGGTTAGGCATCTGGCTTCGGCTCACGTCATAATCTCGCAGTCCGTGAGTTCAAGCCCCATGTCAGGCTCTGTGCTGACAGCTAAGAGCCTGGAGCCTGTTTCAGATTCTGTGTCTCCCTCTCTCTCTGACCCTACCCTGTTCATATTCTGTCTCTCCCTGTCTCAAAAATAAATAAACATTAAAAAAATTTTTTTTAAAAAAAGATAGAAAGACCCTTGTTATTTATAACAAGGTCCGTGCTGTAGCTCTCCTTTCTCCAGAATGTTTTCAGTTTGCTAAATAAATCTCATATCTTTTTAGGAACAGTTCAGACATTGAGGCTGTTACCATAAGATGCCACATGAGGATGTGAATGTAGTTAGCACAAAATTTACAATTAGCACCATATAACCTTTTGGCTGCTTTTGGCTGCAAGAAACAGAAAAGTCAACCTATAACAGCTTAAAAACAATTTTTTTTAAAATTATATCATACCACAACCCCCAAGAGAGGCACTCCAGGAGCACTTTATGAGAAACTTCCTGACATTGTATGGGCTGTCCTCAGCTAGCATCTCTCCTAGTCAAGATGGCTGCCTCAGTTCCAGGCATTCCATGCGAAATAAATAAATAACCCCCAGCAGAAGCAAAAAAATGATTTATTTTGTGTCTCTGTAAGAATGAGGCATGTTGTTGGGGCACCTGGGTGGCTCAGTGGGTTGAGCGTCCGATTTCAGCTCGGGTCATGATCTCACAGTCTGTGAGCTCGAGCCCCGCGTCGGGCTCTGTGCTGACAGCTCAGAGCCCGGGGCCTGCTTCAGATTCTGTGTCTCCCTCTCTCTCTGACCCTCCCCCATTCATGCTCTGTCTCTCTCTGTCTCAAAAATAAATAAACGTTAAAAAATTAAAAAAAAAAAAAAAAGAACGAGGCATGTTGGGGCGCCTGGGTGGCTCAGTCGGTTGAGCGTCCGACTTCAGCTCAGGTCATGATCTCACGGTCCGTGAGTTCGAGCCCCGCGTCAGGCCTTGTGCTGACAGCTCGGAGCCTGGAGCCTGCTTCAGATTCTGTGTCTCCCTCTCTCTCTGCCCCTCCGCCTTCATGCTCTGTCTCTCTCTGTCAAAAATAAATAACCATTAAAAAAAAATTTTTAAAAAAGAATGAAGCATGTTGTCCCCTCACTCTGCATCAGACCTCCCCTCATATCTGGCTGGGGAGACCTAGGTCTGATCAAGGGAATAGTATTACCATGGGTGACTGAAACCAGGGGTTAACCTTGACTGCACATTAGAATCAACTGCAGGGCTTAAGCTCCCTAGATGATTACACTGTGCAGCTCAACTTTTATATCAGGGTTTCCCAATCTCGACACTTACTGATATTTTGGATTGGGTAATTCTTAGTTGTAGGGCGGCTCTCCTGTGCATTGTAGGATTTTAGCAGCATCCTTGGCTTCTACCTTAGAAGGCAATAGCATCCCTCTGATTGTGACAGTCAAAACTGTCTACAGACATTCCCATTTCCTTGGGAAATAAGATTTCCCCTGGTAGAGAACCAGTATCTTAGCTAATTAGGATTTACCCTCAGGTCCCATGTGCAAGAGGTGAGTACCCAAATAAAATCAATACTCTGCCAGCAGGAGAGAGGAGATGAGTGCTGATAGGTAAGCAGTGTCTGCTACCTGTGACGTCCTAAATGAAATGAGGCTGTTTTCAAGTTCAGAATTTTTCACACTGGTACCATAGCTTCTGAAGGTTTACTGTTCTCGGATGTATTACCTTTGTAGCACTGGCAATTGGAAAAGTTCCTGATCACAGATGGTACCTACAGCCCTTAATCAACTTTCTAGCTTTTGATGGCAGTTTATCTCAGTTATTCATGAATTGTTACTTCGATTAGCCTCCTTTGTCCCAACACGATTATAAACTTGATGACAAGGATATGCAGTCTCTTCCCATTGTACGCTCCACATCATAGTGAGACATAGTAGCTATTTAGCAGGCATTTATATTCATAGTGTGTTTGTTGAGCATTTATGATGTAGAGAAGCCCATTTCAGTGGCTTGAGTCTTACATATCTGTGTATTTACAGCTACCAGTATCTGGTTGGCTCCAGGAAAAGCTGCAGGGACTTTGCCAGGCTCTATTTTGAGTGGAGGGAGTAAAGGGGAGGAAGTGAGCAAGGCCCTGGGACAAGGAGAAGGCCCTGTCTTGATCAGACGTTCAAAGCCTTTAAAGCTGATCTTTCTGACACCAAAAAGATGGACACATGTGCCCTTTCTTTCATAGCTTGGTTCAGATGAGCATACATGTCTGAAAAAGATAAAAGTATTTTTTTTTTTTTTACAACTTAGATGATGCATATTTTTTCCTGTATTGATAGGTGATTGTTGATGAACAAAACCTGGATTTCCTGTTGGCATATACTATTTCTGCTATTCAGCAGTGTAGTTCCTGGACACACATGGAGATTCTCCAAGCCCTGGCAGCTCTGGTTTACTGCAATGGCTCAAAATGTCAAAAGGTAGTTTAAACTGTGTTCTGCCTTTCCTTCCAAAGGTTAGGAACACAGGCTCTGAACCAATAGACTCGTGCTCAGGTTTCCATCCTGTCATTAATGAGATGTGTGACCTTGGTCAACCCTTACTCAACCACCCTGAATCTCATTTCTTCATGGATACGGTAGATCCTTTGAGGATGAGGTGAGACAGTCCTTGTAAAGTGCTTGGCACTCGCTAAACATGAACCACTATTGTTATCGTCATCCTTCAGTGTGCACCCAAGACTGAAGAGCTTCAGCAGCTACCTGAGCTGAGAGTGATGATCGCTACTGGTGTTTCAGGGCACATCTTTGCATGCCCATTTGAAAGATTTAGCTAGCAGCTGGTCTTTTGGGACTTAACCGCCCATTAGTTAAAAAAAATGACACCCACCTAAAGAGTAATAATTTTCCAAGAAGCCTTTTCTGACGCATGTTAGCTGTTATTTTGTTCTAGTACCTCCCAGACTTGCTCGGCAAGAGCGGGATTTTGATGAAGTTGAGTGACTCGGCTCAGCCCGACCCTGAAGCTAGGAGAGCTGCAGTGCACTGCATGGCAAACTTGTGTCTCAGGTATGTGAGTCCGGCCACATCTCCTGGCTGTGATGAGACAGGGCCTCTCATGTCTGAAGCCAGAGCCAACTTAGAAAAATAATCTACTTTGTGTTTCCCATGTTCCTTGCTAATAAGATCATCGTGTATTGTTTATTTTAGCAGTATTTGTTTAAAAAGGTAAAGTAAAGGAAAAAATAGACTAGGATCTTATCCCTAAAATAGGGAAAGAGCAGTACATATGCAATATGTCAAGGTTTTGTTTTCTGTTGATACAAATTCTAACCATATTAAGTCTTCTAGAAGGATATAGTCATGAATTTAAGCTTTGTTGAGGCCTCTATCAAAGCCAATTTCTTCTAAGAAAATGGAACCAATCCCATCCACCAAATTGTAGATTCGTGCACTGGAAACTGAGGAGCACAGACTTGAACCGATGTATCTTGACTCCCCATTGCGGTGTTGTCCAGTGGGGAGGAGTCAGGCTCAGCTGTGTGATTCTAGCCAGACAAGACCTGTGTGCATTGTTTCCCTCTACACATTGAAAAGTAGAGCTAAAAAAAGATTTCTTTCTCCATACTTCTTCCACTACAAACTTCTGTAACTTTTCCCTGTGGAAACCCCTCTTCCTTCTTGGTATTCATTCTAGCCATGTGCTATTCCACAGCCGTAGTTACTTACCCGAAGTGCACAGTCTTCCTTAATATAGTTTCATCTGAAGGTACATTCCATCTCCACTAGTCTGTATTACTGCTATTTTTAATTCTTATTCTTTTGCAAGCCCCATTTCAAAGGAGACTGAGTTTGAGTTACTTTCTCTGTATGTGTTTTAGTGTACCAGGACAGCCATACTTGGAGGAACCCTACCCAAATATCTGCTTCCAGGCTTTCTTGACCACTTTACAGTCTCCAAAATCATCTGATATGGATGATATCACGTTTTGCATGGTAGGTGGGGCTACCACTAATCTTGTGAATGTTACAGATGTGTCTAGAAGCAGTAGTCGAACAGAAGCTGTGACTAAAGAATATAATTTGGTTGTTGAATCAGTTTTGTCTGGAGATAAAGGCATAAGTGAGATATTTATAACCTGCAAAGATGGAAATCATATCTTTCAGGTTTAAATTACAAAACAGTTTCTGTTTGTTTTGTGGTTCTAGATTTTTGAAGAAAAGTATTTTTTCCCCTCCTGACTAAAAAAGCAACACAGTTTCAGAATAGTAACAGTCTTTTAGATGGAAGGGAAAGGAGATTTCAGCAATATCTGCAGTATTACTTCTTTTTAAAAACTCTGATGCAGATATGGCAATTTGTTAACATGCTTTAAATTCAGAGTGACACATTTCAAAACTTACAGATCTGAGGTAGTGAAAGTTCCCTATAGTTCCCTGCTCAGATATAACCACCTGGAACAATTTGTTCTACATGCCCCTAGACATTTTTTTCTGTATATAAATAACTATATTTTATAATTTTTCAGTGGGATCATATTAAATATGCTGTTTTTTACCACTGTATCTCTTTTTTAAAGTTAATATTTCTTGGGCATCTTTTCAGTACCTATTAATGTACCTCATGCATTTCTAACTGCTGTAGCTGGGAGACGTTGGGCAAGTTACTTAACTTCTTGAGTCTCCATATACTTTTTCTCTCAAATGAGATGAATGATACAGTTACATGAGCGGTATGTGAAATACATCATTTAAAGTGCTTGGCAGATGCTTCCTGTTATCATGATTGAGTTTCCCATGTAGCAGAGGGCTAGCTTCTTACATAATGATTGTCATAACAGATGGACATTGAAGTTTCTTCAGTGTTTCCACTATTTCAGAAAAAGGCTATGTTCCCCATCCTCTCTGTGTGGGGAGTGTTTTTTAAGGACAGTATCTTTTTTTTTTAAGTTTTATTTATTTACGTGATCTCTACACACAACATGAGGCTTGAACTCACAATCCTGAAATCAAGGGTTGGATGCTCTACCGACTAAGCCAGCCAGGCACCCAAGGACTATTTCTTAATGAGAATGCTGAGTCAAAAGATCAATCTCGATCAGAATTGCCCTCTAGAAACCTGTTCCCACATACATTCCTTTGACTTTAAGAACTAGTGAGGCTGCTGTATCATAGAGATTCCCCGCTTCCAATCTCTGCTGCCACTTTTCCATCCCTGTCACCTCCTTCCCACTACACACCTCCTGTTTTTTTTTTTCCCTCCTTGCTCACCATTTGTACATGCTAGCTTACAAACATGTACAGTAAGACCACTCTTTTCAGTGAGAACACTCTGTTCTTCTGGAAAATAATTAGTAGTTCATCACATCTCTCCTCTAGATCTTCTTTCTTTTCCCCTGTTGCATGATTTTTTTCGTCATTGAAAGACTTCTTCATCCTAGGTGGTGCTAGGAAGCTGACCCCTGGATAACCAAATTTTCTGTACCTTTTAACTTGGCCTCTTTTCTCCCCCAGTTGTTACAAAATGCATTGAAAGGTATACAGTCTCTTCTCAATGGGGGTAAGATGAAACTGACACAGACCGAGGAACTTGGAGCTCTTCTGGCTGTGCTAAAGGTAAGTGCTCATCGCAATGAGTGTCTTTCCTGCTCAGACCCCAGGCATAGGGACCACTTTATGTCATTTCTCGAAAGCTAGCTTTTGGGAAGTATATATTAGGAGATCGTCCAAATGTTCATATGTAGGCATATGTCAAATTAAGAACTGAAAACAGTAAGCTGTGCTTTAAGTAAATTCATCAAAATTCTAAAACTTTACGTATGAATCTTCACTTAGGAAGGGAATAGCTTATGATCTGTAGACAATTTAATTGTAGATCCTCTTAAACCTGTTTGTACTTGAAAGAGGAACCAGGGCTTCTCTTTGGCTCTTGGCCCACATAAGTAGACAGGCCAGTCAGATGGCAATTAGTAGGCTGCCTCCTTTCATTTCTGAGCCTGCTGGTCGGTGGGAAGGTACCTCTCTGGGGACCCACCTTTCAGGTCAGCCAGGAAGCGGCCTCGGGTCAAAGCCATTTTTAACTTACCTTGATCGTGACTAAAACTTTAAATCTTTCCCTGTCCCATCTCCCATATAGACAGCTAGATGTGGACATGGATAAGTGAAATAAAAATGATAGATTGTTTAAAAAAATCATAGATAAAATAATCGGATAAAACAGGTTGGATAAATTTTTAAACTTAATAAAAATGGTAAGTAAATAAAGTAAAATCAAACTTAAACTCATCTGACCAGACCAGATCCACCCAGATGGGATTAAACTCTTCTGTAAGCCCTAAACCTTCAAGATACCAATTTTCTGTCCCTTTGAATTTCTTCAATAAGATTCTAGACATTAATCGGTTCATCGATGTGATTCAGAACATGGCAAATCATTCTGTTTTATGATTTGTTTTTGTGTGTGCGCTTCCTTCATCATCATCATCAGAAATCTATGTTTCACGGACTCCCAGGACTAAACATAGAGCTGCCCACGGTGTTATACCCCACTCTGCTTCCTCAGTATGACGGGCGGCCACCTGTCAAACCGCAGCAATCCGAATCCAACACTTCTCGACCAACTGTGGTATGCTTGTGTTTACTTAGCATGAAGTTGTGGATTGTTTTTAATATATATTTTCTGTGATTTGCATCCCTACTTGCGCCAAAGGCTGACGTTAAATTTGATTTCAGTTTTGGGTTTTTAGCATAGTAAATGTAAATTCATCAGACTGCTGAAAACACTGGTTAGAGCATCTTATATTTCTAAGAGGTCTAGGCAGTGTAAGAGCTATAGCAGCGGACATTCACTTTACGCCTGAAGCCGCACATCCTCGTTCCCCAAATGCTCGAGACCACAGGTCAACCCACTTTTTCTACAGAAGGCTAATTGGTAAATATTGTAGGCCTCTGTTACAACTGCCAGGTTTCCCAGCCTGTTCATATAGTTGCCATCTCCCTCATGTTTCCGTTGGAGAACCTAGAGCATACAGCTATATGGGCCACTGTATTATATCTGGACGTGTATCCGGTATTACTTATAAAATGTTTATAATTCGAAATTCTTCTACTCACTGAGTTACTCAACATTTACTGAATACTTGCTACATCCCAGACGTTATGCTAAACATTAAGGACATAGATTCTGTTTTTAGGAGTTTAGGGGAGAAACTCAGAGCCTACTTGGGATTTTCTCTCTCCCTCTGTCTCTGTCCCTCCCCTGCTTGCTCGCTCTCTCTCGCTCTCAAAATAAATAAACTTTTTTTTTTTTAAAGAATGAGTAGAGTACAAAAAGGAAGGAAAGTGTTGGTTATTTTTTTCCGCCAGAGGAAACAGAAGGTGCCTAGGCATAGAGGATGAGCATGTGTGCAGCCTATTTGTTAACCAGTAGTCTAGAGTGTCAGGTGCGTGCAGGAGAAGGCTGGGACAAGTAGGTAGCAGAGGCCAAATCATAAGGGTCTTTTATAGTATGCTAAGGAGTTAGTTTTTATCTTACAGGTGGCAGAGATGAAGACTCTTATATAGGGGAGTGATATGATCAGATACACATCTAGGAAACATCACTGTGGTAGCAAGTAAAAGGTGTGAGTCTGGGGCCATGTTAATAATACAAAATAGAAGTGATGAGGACCTTCCTTTCTTAAATTCAGGGGACCTTGAGAATGCAGAGGGAGGCCTAGATTCCAAAGATATTTGGATGTCAGAAAGGAAGCAGGAGAAAAGAAAGAAACTGGCTCTTACTTACTATCTACAAAGCCTCAGTGACCTAAACCGTGCATTGTATATAGTGGATTAACGTCTCTCTTCTACATCTAGAGTGGTGCTAGCTATGGGTCTTATCTGGAAGAACTGAGAAAATTGTCACTCTAGTCATTTTCTATAGACTTGAAATCTGTTGCTGCTGAATGCTTTCACAACTGTGCAAGGAAAGTGGCATTAGCCTTATACTCACAGATCAGGAACTTCAAGCTAAGTGGAAGGTGAAATGATTTGCCCACAGTCACAGAGGTAGAATTTAAACCCAGGCTACCAGTATGGCTCTGTTGTACATACGTCATGCCTTGTTTCCTGTAGTCCAGTAGGGTGTGTGTAAGCACTTAGCACCGCACCTGACACACAGAGTATTAAGTAAGTGCCATTCTTTCTCCTCTCCTCTTTTCTTCTTTCTTCAGACTACATGTTGGGGACATATTTAGTAAATTATCAAATGAGAAAGTACCAATACCTCTCATATGTATGTTTTCATTTGCTCCTAAAATCAGAATAAAAAGAAGAAATCAAAAGTAAAATCAAGGAAAATCCAGCAAGAAGAGGAAGAGGAAGAATCCAGTGGTGAAAGAGAAGCAGCCCCCATCACTGGCTCAGGCAAAGAGAACCTGCGTGAGGGGAGCACTCCCTGCTCCTCCTCCCTGGGAGTCCGAAGTTTGCCTGTAGAGGGAAGCAGCATGGCAGGAAGAGACCGAGTCTCCACCCCCTTCCGTTCTGCCAGTTGGAAAAAGGTCAGCAGTAGTGAGTCTGACTATTCGGATGCTGAAGGAGGCATGCAGAGTAAAATGAGGTAGTAGTATTTTGTTATGTTGTTACGCCTTCTAATCTCAGGTGCACATAAGTTAATAACTTTGCTTAAAAACCTGACTGCTACACAAGATTTAATTTGAAGATTCATTTATGCTGGGCTTTGTGTCGCTCTACATCTGCCTTGTCCCCTTCATCTGCCTTTGTACATGTTGTTCCTCTGCCTGGAATTTTCTTCCACTTTGTGTGCCTTCTTATTAACCACTACTCCACTTTGGTACGAGCTCAGCAATCATGTCCTCTGAGAAGCCTTTTCTTACTAGCACCCCTGCTCCCAAATTCTGGCTTTGGTGCCTTCTTTGTGACCCTTTGATGTATCTCCACCTTAGCATCGATCAAAATGCCCTGCAGTTATCTCTTTAACTGTCTGTCTGTCTCTGCCCCTCGCAGGCTCCTTGGGGGCAGGGCGGGCTTTATGTCTGCCAGCCTCAGCACAGTGCCTGGCACATACTCACTACTCCTGATGCCAAGCTGTTGCCCTCTTATTTTCTGTCTAGTTGTGTTTTATATTGTTTACTGTATTAACTTGTTATGTAAACAAATTGCTTTAGCATGTTTTGATTGCATTTTGAAAACTATTTTTTCAACTATCACGTTGGCATATTTACTTTTGGGTTTATTCAGAAAGTTGAGTTTCTTAGTGCATCATGTGAGTTGGCTGGAATAAATAGAATTTCATGTTTGTATTTTTTAAAGACTTTTTTTCTTCCTTCTCTTGGATAGGTCTTACCAAGCCAAAGTTCGCCAAGGAGCATTAGCTTGTTTTCTTTCTACTATAAAATCAATAGAAAAAAAAGTTCTTTATGGCTACTGGTCAGCCTTTGTTCCTGATACAGCCGAGCTTGGAAGCCCTCAGTCAGTGTCCCTGATGACTCTTACGTTAAAAGATCCTTCTCCAAAGGTAAAAGCACTTAAATTCTGAGCATAATACCAGGAAAGTCTTTGTTGTTTTCCCTGCCTTATCTGGTCTCATCTGAACACAGCTCTCATTACTAACAATCCAACTCCTGACTGGAGAACCACAGGACAGGCAGGAGGACAGAACACGGGCGTATGTGAGTAGCAGCCTGAGAAGACTCACACTAGGGGCCCTGCTGCCTAGGGCTTGCTTGGAGCCTGAGCGCACTGACTTGTAGCCTCCGTATCCCTTTGGAGCTGCACTGAGACCGCCGTGGTTCTTTCCCTTTTATGGGAATGTTGATTGCCATGGGATTTATAATAGGAAAAAATCAAAAGCAGTTTAAACACTCAGTGGAACATCTTCGTCCATAATGGTTACGAAGAATACGTAAAGCTTAGAAAAATGTCTATGATAAGAACACATAAGAAAACTTGTGGGTGACCCTTCAAAAGCTTTTACAGGGTGAAAAAAATAAACAGGCCTCAGTTAAGCACAAAAATTTCAAACATCCAATATCCTGAGTCGTTAAACCAGCAGGAAGTTTTCAGATTAACTGAATCAGTAGCAAATGAGAACCTGTAAGAAAAATGGAAAATAAGGGGTGACAAATAAGTCAGTACTGAAGCCATTCTTGTAAGTGAAAGGAAAAATACTATAAAGGTTAAAAAATACATGTATTTGAAAAGCCTCCCCCAAAAATAAATAAATAAATAAAAAAGAAAAAAAGAAAAGAAAAGCCTCCGGCTGCGGGGAGCTGCCGGCAGGAGCTGAGGAGATCGTCGTGTGGAGCAAGTGGCAGGCTAGGTAAACCACCCGCACTGCAGCTGCCCAGCCAAGGGGACAGCGAACGTATGAGTTTGGGATATGAGTACAGAGAGGTTATGGAGTCGGATTTCATGAAAGTGGATTGAAATCTGTGTCATGGTGTTTATGTCTTTATTGTTTTTATTTTATTTTTTTTTATTTATTTTTTTTCAACATTTATTTATTTTTGGGACAGAGAGAGACAGAGCATGAACGGGGGAGGGGCAGAGAGAGAGGGAGACACAGAATCGGAAACAGGCTCCAGGCTCTGAGCCATCAGCCCAGAGCCCGATGCGGGGCTCGAACTCCCGGACCGCGAGATCGTGACCTGGCTGAAGTCGGACGCTTAACCGACTGCACCACCCAGGCGCCCCTGTCTTTATAGTTTTTAATGCTTACATTTGCCTTAGAGTGCCATGAGAAATTTTACATGCGGCAAAGTGGTCCTCCTTGATTTGGGTACCTTTTACAAGACCAGTGCTCTAACCCCTGAGCTATGGAGCCTTGGGTACCTTTTAGATATGGTCTTGCTCTTTAACTTTGATGAATGCAATGCAAGAAATGTGATGAAAAGGAAACGTATAGAACTTCCTTCTGGAGATGTCCTAGCTCCAGGACATGAAGGTCCTGGAGAAATGGAAAAGCAGTCATCATTTGTAGGATTTAGAAAGATCAAACTAATGAGTAGAACTTGTCAGTTCCATGTAATGGCAAGTGAAATGGTTGTAGCCAGAAGCTTTGTCACAGATTTTAGGTTAGAAAGGTGTAAAGAAGTGTGATCATGGTCCACAGTGAGCCTTAGTACACACCTCTGCAAACTGTCCCTGTGCACCAAGACACGTGCTAGGAGCAAGTGTTGTGGTCGGTGATGTCAGTGAGAGAGACTTTTTACAAAGACTCCTAGAAAGTTGTGTGCAAAACTTAAAAGTTCACATAAATGCAATGGAGCAGCAATCGTTGATCAGAGCTAGATTAAAAGGTACAGTCATGTGTAAAAGCTGAGTGGTCATCTGCTCAAAGGCTCGTTGTAAGTATAGAGTTGGATGCCTGAAGTTTCTCTTAGGATGAAACATGACAGTAGTGCATCTTGCTGAAGTGCACAGTGATGACAGTTTCAAGTTCATGGCAGCTCTGGTATGACCTAGGGTAGATTCAACTGGAAGCACAGTTTTTACTGATATGCTGAGAAACTTTCCAAAGAAAAACGGACAGAAGGAAGGAGACTGGACTCTTCACTCAGAACACTGGCAATAGATTACTTTCGGGAAGTTGCAGTATGAAATGTTAGAGTGATTAATTCCAAAGGAGAAAACTTAGAAATTTCCTTTAGGATTTGGCAGTGGGCAGTACTTGGGAAATGGTCATATTTTTACATGTTGGAATGTGCTTCAGAAAGCACATCCTGTATGTTTCCAGATGGCACAGAGCAAATTATCAATAAAAATACCATGACTAATTTATGAATTTCTTCTATAGGATTTCTTTGGGTGTTAAAAGGGTAGATTATGTGGCTATAGCAAGACTTGATCTAGGGAACAAACTATGGGACAAACTTTCTTGGTACCTTGAGAACTATCCCAATTTTCAAATTTCATGATTTTTTATTTCTCTTTTGGAGAGCTATGAAATGTGGAAACAAATCAAAATCTAGAGTAATAGCCCTATAAGGAAAGAGAATAAAGCAGGTTTGTAACTATCATGGACTGGTAGGTAGTCGGGTTTTCCCTTATATGGCCGACCAAGAATCTAGAGACCCCGACACAGTGTTCAAATGCCCCACCCTAAAGGCAACCAACTTTAGGAGTGTGATCAAATAAAGTTAACCTTGAACATGTGTGCAGAATAATCAGTCCTGGGACAAAGCTAAAGAAGGGAACAACCAAGTACATTGAAACCTCACTGCTACCCACTCCCAGCCATGACTTCTTTATCATCCTCCCAGGAAGATTGAGACCAAACATAAAAAAAGGAAAAACTAAGGACTAACTGAGCTACCTCTGCAAACATTTCTGCCACATCCATAAGTAGTAAAAAGGGGAAAGTGTTTTCCTGTTTCATTACCTTTGAACAAGTCTTCATGTCCAAGAAAGTGAAACTACTCCCTGGTGAAACAGAGCACACTGATGTTTATCAGATTGAAAAGTCTTCATCCATCATTGTAAATATTCAGACAATAAAAACTTAACAAAATGAGTTCTCTGGAGAGCTGCCCCTCTTAAGATTTGCTTGCACATCAGTAATTTCTGCTGAAAGTGCTGATCAGAACTGGTAAACAGTATATTAAATATTGATGTAAGAATCAGTGAAGCAGAACTTGAATGATTCAGTGTCATAAGTAGCTTTTTTTTTTTTAGCAACAGAGATCTATTAAACAAGGTTTAAAGGAAATTAAATCAGACCTATGAGAAATATCATGTGATATAGTATTATATTTTTCATAGATTTCCTACCTCGGTGATACATTTCAGTGACTTTCCTTTTGTTTTCATTTGTGATAGTCATGGATACTTTTACCTCTTAGGGTACCAAAGTTAATGAGGCTAAAAACTTTTGGCTTTTGAGTATCAGTTCATTTCTTTCCACAAGTTGGTTTTAAATTGTAATTGCTTTGTCACCTGTGGGAATCATGATTTTTTAACTGCCTTATAAAGAAATGGAGGTTCAGCATAGCATACCTTTATTCAGACCTGCCATCTAATCAGGCGTTGGCAAACTATGTTTCTGTATGACCCATGAGCTAAGAATACTTTTATACTTTTAAATTGTTGTTAAAAAAAAACTTTTTAAAATGGTATTTCATGCCATGTGAAAATTATATGAAATTCAGATTTCATTGTCCGTAAGTAAAATTTTATTGGAATATAATCATATTTATTCTTTATTTAGCATCTGTCTTGTCATGGCTGAGTGGTTGCAACAGAGGCTGTGGCCTACAAAGTCTAAAATATAAAGTAGGTGCTACTGGTCCTTTGCAGAAAAAGTTTGGCAGCCCCTTATCTAAGTTTTTGTTGGGTCAGCTGACTTGTGACTTGAGTTCTTTCTCGCTTGCTGTCTCTCTCACTCTCTCTCTCTCTCTCACCCTCTCACCCATACACACACACACACACACACACACACACACACAATTTCCTAATACATTGTCAGCTTCCTAACTTAAATGATTATGCTTGATTCTGAAGACTTATATTGTCATACTACAAATTTATTCTCAGAGCGGTAAATCTTTAGTTTTTTGTTTGTGAGCCCACTCTACAAAAGATGCGCAGAAATGACTTATTCCTTAGTTACTTGGAGATGATATAGTTGAAGATTTTCTGGAGAACCTTTTTCACACCAAACTCAGATATGCTTCATGGTGAGCAAATATTTAGATTAGAATTACAATGTTGATTCCCCACTTTTAAAATATCTGGAAGTATTTAGTTGGTATTTTGGGGGGCTGGCCAAAGAGGGTACAGTATTATATAACTGGTCCTACATTTATCACCTGCATTCCATTATGGTTAAATTGGCTTTCTTTTTATTTTTTTCTTACCTGATTTTTTGTTTGCTTGCTTTTAATGTTTATTTAATCATTTTGAGAGAGAGTGTGTGCAAGCAGGACAGGGGCAGAGAGAGAGGGAGAGAGATGTGGGACTCAGTCCCACAACGGCGAAATCATGACCTGAGCCGAAACCAAGATTTGGATGCTTAACTGACTGAGCCACCCAGGCTCCCCTCTTTCCTGATTTTTAATACCACGGAATCATCAGAGTACCAATTGAAAGTAATGCTTTAATCTTATAAACAAAATTTTGCTTCATTGACACTTTTCCTGACAAGTACAGCAGACCATTGACAAAGGTGCACATATTTTCCTTTCCTTCCATGAGGTTATAGTTAATAGTTTTCCTTTCTTTGATTATCAAAGACTCTCACTACAGGCAGTATTATTTTCTGTACCTAAGACTGTTTCTGAAAAGTTGGATCACTAATGATGCCTGCCAACTTGAATGTGCACAAAGTTCCTAATACACTGTTTAATTAACTTCGAGCACTCATGGATGCTTCAGTGTCGCATGTTTAGTGTGAAACAGACTCTAGACTTGGGTATTTTTTTTCCTACCCCACGAGCTATTTAGTTCTCTCTTTTTACTTGGCCTTATGCTTGAATAAACTAGACTTCTAATCTTTTAAGTTATTCTCATGTTCATGATTTCAGGGTTTTATATTATGTAGCTTAGACTTACTCTTTCCTGTAAGAAAACCTAACAGCAATGTGATAGAAGTTTTTTTAAAGTGAGGGTGCAAGTGGCCTAGTTCATGGCTACTTTTAGGACCTGATAGATAATCTTATTGCCTCTAATTTTCTAATTAAAATGATCCTAAATACTTCAAAAATTAAAAACAAAAATAGGAAGAAGGGGATTTGACTCCTGATTGTTAACTAATCAAGGTGAATCATTCTGAAATTTCAGACACGTGCGTGTGCTCTGCAAGTTTTATCCGCCATCTTGGAAGGCTCAAAGCAGTTTCTTTCTGTTGCTGAAGACACCAGTGACCACAGAAGGGCTTTTACTCCCTTCTCCGTGATGATCGCATCCAGCATTAGAGAGTTACACAGATGTCTTTTGTTAGCTTTGGTGGCGGAGTCATCCTCACAGACCCTCACTCAGATAATTAAGGTAAGCATGCCAAGTTATCAACGGGTTCTGGATGGGTTTTCTCTGTTTCGATCTTGTATAATGTTTTACATTGTCCAAAAGTAATTTGACTTAAGAATAGAAGTAACAATTTTATTTAAAGTTATCCTATTTGTTTTATTTAAAGCTATTCTATTAAAAAAAAAAAAAAAGCTATCCTATTGTGCCTCCTCGCTTGATCTTAGCTACACTCTTTGTATATCCAAATAAATGATTTACTAAAAATACTCCCATATTTTTAGTATTAAGTTGTACCAGTGAGAACACAAGTGCAAGTTCCCTAAAAAAAGGACAAAAAAGAAAAAAACTGATTTTCAAATGAGTCTTCATAGACTTTTCTTTTTTAATTAAATGCTATAACATTTTGTCTCGGTGCTGTGGCTTAATCAGGCCTATTGATGGGCTATTCTTGTCTTTTGCAGTGCCTTGCAAATTTAGTATCAAATTCACCTTACAACCGTCTGAAACTCAGCCTGTTGACCAAAGTCTGGAACCAGATAAAGCCTTATATCCGCCACAAAGGTTGGTGGTAGTTTAAAATCGATTGCTCTTTTGTATCAATCAAATCTAGATTATTAGTTTTAAAAATATTGAGAGCATTTTTACAGCTCTAAGATATCTCTACTCATTCTCAAGTTTTCGGGGAAAGCAGCTATTGCTAGAAGCCTGCTTTTGACCCCAGAAGCCCCAGTGGACACCTGGAAGAAGTGAGCTGGAGAATTAATTGTAAAGATTAGTGGTTCTTTGCTGCTGCAGTGTAGTGACTTTAGAATTCTGGTTGAGCCAAGTACAGGGGGCCGGCGCTGGGGGGGTTGGGGGGGGCAGTGCTCTGGTACACAATACGTAGTTTCTATCCTTAAGGCAGAAGTAAGGATGGGTGGACAATCACATAGACATCATCCTCTTTTTGGAAAGAAAAACTGGAATATAAAACATAACTGCTGTAAGATTATCTCCTCTGCAGTTTAGATAAAATTCCAGAACCTCAACTCCCCCACTTACTGCAGACTCTTATTTCTTGTTATTTCCTGACTTACTCCCACACGTGATATGTCTGTGCTATAAACATTTGCCTAGAGAACATTTGTTTTTCTTTTGCTAGCAAGCAGGCAATGAAAGTACTATGTGGTCTGTTATCCAGACCACATTCTGATAAGTTTTTCAGTCAGAGTTCTTGAAGGAGGCAGTGATGTTTCTGTGACGTCATGGGAGGGGTACTAGACCTGGAGTCAGGCTGAGGGTCTGCAGCCCATTCCCATTTCCTCCATCTCATAACTGTGGCTCTGTCAGAACTGTCATTTCCTCCTAACAGGAAGACGTTGACCTACCTTGGAAGATTTTTATAAGGCTTAAAGGAGATGATGTATACACATGTATCACTGGACATCACAGTCCAGTTCACTTGTTTCACCAATGTGTAAAATGGGAAAGATAAATCTTGCCTTTGACGTCTCTCATGTCAGTGGCAGAAGTAAGATTGAAACAACTCAAGTCTTTGGGCTCAGTCCCCTGCTCATTCCGCTGCACCAGCTTTTCTTCATCTGTAAACTGAGAGGAGTGGACCATGTCTCACGTCCCTCCCAAGTGTCTGGCTTTGTCTTTCAGCATTTTCATGAATAAAATGGTCAAACCCTCAGAAACTTGAAAGCATAGTACAATGAACATGTGCATATCTCTACCTAGACTTAACAGTTATTAACATTTGTCATATTTGCTTTGTCTCTGCATGTATGTATCTGTGTACCTGTGTATACGTATGTGTGTATAAATAGGTATATTTTTGAACCATTTGAAAGTAAACTTCTGGGGCACCTGGGTGGCTCAGTCAGTTAAGTGTCAGACTTCAGCTCAGGTCACAATCTCACTGTTTGTGAATTCGAGTCCCACGTCGGGCTCCGGGCTGACAGCTCAGAGCCTGGAGCCTGCTTCGGATTCTCTGTCTCCCTCTCTCTCTGCCCCTCTCCTGCTTGTGCTCTGTCTCTGTCTCTCAAAAATAAATAAATGTTAAAGAAATTTTTTTTGTTTTCATAAAAAAATTTAAAAAAAGAAAGTAAACTCCAGACATGATAATTCATCCTGAATACCTCAGCATGCATCTTACAAGAACAAAGACAATTTCCTAAAAAACACATCCCCATTCTCACACCTAAGAAATCCACATCAATTCCATAATATTGTTTCGTATCTACTCCACATTCACATTTCACCATATGTCTCAAAAAGTCTTCCCTCCCTTTTTGTGAGGACTTGGGTTCATTCCTGGTTCATGCATTTCGTGTCATTATTATGTCAGTTTAGTCTCTTCTAATCTAGAGTAGTCCCATCACCCTTTTGTTCTTTCACCACGCTGATTTGGGGAAGAGTCCAAGGCTGTTGTCTTTTTTTAAAAATTTTTTTTTTCAACGTTTATTTTATTTTTGGGACAGAGAGAGACATAGCATGAACGGGGGAGGGGCAGAGAGAGAGAGAGACACAGAATCGGAAACAGGCTCCAGGCTCCGAGCCATCAGCCCAGAGCCCGACGCGGGGCTCGAACTCACGGACCGCGAGATCGTGACCTGGCTGAAGTCGGACGCTTAACCGACTGCGCCACCCAGGCGCCCCAAGACCGTTGTCTTAAAGCCTGTTTTACCTTCTCAGTTTGCCAGATACGTTCTTCACAGTGTTGTTCATTTTTTTTTTTAATTTTTTTTTTAACGTATATTTTTGAGACAGAGAGAGACAGAGCATGAACGGGGGAGGGTCAGAGAGAGGGAGACACAGAATCTGAAACAGGCTCCAGGCTCTGAGCTGTCAGCACAGAGCCCCACGTGGGGCTCGAACTCACGGACCGCGAGATCATGACCTGAGCCGAAGTCAGCCTCTTAACCGACTGAGCCACCCAGGCGCCCCTACAGTGTTGTTTAAATTCTGTTTCTGTCCCATGTATTTCTATAAACTGGAAGTTGGGTCTGGAGGTTTCATTGGATTCAGGTTACACAAGGACGCCATCATTCTTCATTGTCTGCGGGAATAATTGTGATCCTTGCGATAGCTGTTCCCACAGTGATAGTGATTCCCATCAACTTTGACAGATGTGAATGTTCGAGTGTCAAGCCTCACTCTCTTGGGAGCCATAGTGTCCACTCACGCGCCTCTACCTGAAGTCCAGCTCCTTTTACAACAGCCCTGCTCTTCCGGACTCAGCAATAGCAATTCAGCAACTCCTCACCTCAGCGCTCCTGATTGGTGGAAGAAAGCCCCCTCGGGACCCTTTTTGGAAGAGGCTTCAGTTAGCTCCCCTAAGGGGTCTTCAGAGCCTTGCTGGCTCATCCGACTTTGCATTTCCACTGTTGTACTGCCCAAGGAGGAGTCCTGTTCCAGTAGTGATGCTGGCTGTGCAGCGGGGAGCATCTATGAACCATCCCCCATGCGATTGGAGGCCTTACAGGTAGGAGGTTTCGTTTTCTCATTTCTAGAATGGAAGTAATCACTCTTCTTTCAAAACATTGAATGATTGTGAGGAGTGAGTCTATGAAAATAACATATAACTGAGCCGCAGGTCAGTGGTGTTAGAGACCTGTGTTTTAGGTGTGAGTGCTTTGTTGTTTTGGTTTTGGCGGCGGTTAGGAGAAGACTTGGTTGTAAATGTCACATTTATTCCTCTTTGTTGCAAGTCACTTTAGTGACCATAGTTTTTATGTGACAGGTTGGGTATGCTGGATTATACAGTAATTCTGAAAGACGTTGTACAGTTAAGCTTTGATTTCTGAGACTTTAAATATTTAATTCTCCATAACTTCTCTTCCATCTTCTGTCTGCGTAGAGACAACAGGAAGAAAACAACCCCAGATTAATTTATTTGCTTCTTTGGTACTCAGCTGTGATCTGAGGCATGGGTTTGGTCCTGGGCTCTGCTGCTGATTGTGCGGTTGATATTAAACATGTCCTTTAACCTTTAACTTTTTTAGCCTTAGCTTCTTTAGCTGAAATATTCAGTTAGTACCTGCCTCAGAAAATTGTTCCCAGGCTTGAATAGTATTGACAACCTTAATGAAACACATTTCAAAAATTATAAAGCACCGTGAAGTTACATGATAGAGTTAACTGATTTCAGTCATAAAATAAAGATTATGGTTGTTCATTTTATTCAACATCAGATTCCTGCCTACCCCTTGTTAAATGTGAGTGATTTCTGAAATATTAAAACACTTTTCTGGATACTGCAGCCCTGCATTTAGGTCTTGAGGTTATTCCTCTGTTCTCTTTGCAGGTGTTAGCTCATCTGGCCAAGGGCTACTTTTCAATGGCTCAAGTGTACTTAATGGAGCTTGGAGAGGTGATTTGCAAGTGCATGGGGGAAGCAGATCCGTCTATTCAGCTTCATGGAGCAAAGGTAACTTTGATGAAAAGCCACCTGCTATTTTCTTCTCTTCCTTTATGTTCTTCCCTCTGTTCTATGTCAGTTCTGAGGTTTCTTAAAGGGGTATCAGGTAGGGAAAGTCATACATTCCTTCATTTTCAGCTCGCCAGAGAAACCCAAAGAATTCATTTGGTAATAAATAAACAATATGTTTCTGGTGGTTTTGCTCCTGAAAGAATGCCTCTGATGTCAGAGTTACTGAAAGAAGAAAGAAAATTCGGTTGGAAACTATTTTTCCCTTTGATTTGAGGTCGTCTCCAAACAAGTGAGGTTTTCTGCCTCCGTAATTCGGATTATAAAATCTGCTTTGATAATCTATATTTCTTTTGCCTTGGCAGCTTCTGGAAGAACTGGGGACAGGCTTAATACAGCAGTATAAACCAGATTCTACCATAGCTCCTGACCAGAGAGTGCCAGTCACCGTGGTAAGTACACGTTGTTCAGTGCTCTTCTAGTGCTGCAGTCAGTTGTGAGGCTCAGTGATGAAGTGAAGTAAACTGTGTAGTTTCTTCCAGTGTCAAAAACTACAGCTAATGATATGTGATGACAGGAGACTAGCATGAATAAGATTTATTTGCATTTCTGTTTATTTGCAGTTCAGTATGTGGTCGGATTGTGTGTAACGTACAGCCAGCAATTGAAAAACCAGTATTTCTTTCGCATAAAACCTCGTGTGGTTCCTCATCCTGCCCAAGAGGTAGACTAGAATGGTGGGAAGAGCCAAGGATTTGGAATCCGAAGACATGAGAGCAAATGTAGGGAGCACATTAATGGATGTGTGAGCACAGTTTCCTCATAAAGAGGAATAAGAATCTGTAACTAGATTGAATAAAATGTAAGGCTGCTGGCAAATAGTAGGTGCTTGATAGATGTTGATTCCCTTAACTCCCTCACCACCCCGCTCCAGGATTCCTAGTAAATTCCTGTGACCTTAGGTTGTTTCTGTTGTCTCCATACTGCGCCAGTTCTTTGGAGGAGGAACACGTGACCCTACCAAAAAGGGCTTCTACTTGGTGCCAAAAGCAAAGTCAACTCAACATTAGTGGTGTTCTTTACCTTCTGCCCTCCTCATCCTGCCCATTCTTTTCCCTTTGCAATTTCCATCATCCCTGCAAGCAATTAAGAATATCTAGCCCTAGTCCTTTCCTGAGACTGCCACTCAAGCTGAAACGTCACCATTGACAGGGAGAGGAATTGAGCTTTGCTCACACAGACCTGGGTTTGCACCTGGACTTCTCCCCCTGCTGGTCAAATGACTGTAGGCATCACGTTCAGGTTTTTTCATTTGTAAAAAAGAGATATACTTTCTATATTACTTGTCAGTTGCTGAGTAGTAAATTAGCCAAAACACTTAGCAGCTTACAACAATATATATTCTCTCACATAGTTTCTGTGGCTCAGGAATTGGGAGTAGCTTAGCTTTGTCCTTCTGAGGCTGCAGTCAAGATGCTGGCAGGGGCTGCAGTCAACTGAACTTGACAGGGGTCTGAGGCTCTTCTTCCAACACGGCTCACTCACATACCTAGCAAGTTAGTGCTGGCTTTCGGCAGCAGGCCTCTCTTACTTCCTTCCCACAAGGAACTCTCCAGAGGGCTGCTTGAGTGTCCTGTGGATATGGCAGCTGGCTTCCCCCATAGCAAGAGAATCAAGACAGAGCAAGACAGAAGCTGTGGTGTTCTTTTTTTTTTTTTTTAAATGTTTATTTATTTTTGAGAGAGAGAGAGACACAGTGTGAGGGAGGGGAGGGGCCGAGAGAGAGGGAGACACAGAATCCAAAGCAGGCTCCTGGCTCTGAGCTGTCAGCATAGAACCTGACATGGGGCTCAAACCCACAAACCGTGAGATCATGACCTGAGCTGAAATCAGACGCTTAACCAACTGAGCCACCCAGGCACCCCTGTATTCTTATAGCCTTGTTTTGGGTTTGTTTGTTTTTTAAGTTTATTTATTTATTTTGAGAGAGAGAACACATAAGCAGGGGAGGGGCAGAGAGAGGGGGAGAGAGAATCTCAGGCAAGCTCCGCATTATCAATGCGGAGCCTGACTTGGGGTGTGAACTCATGAACTGTGAGATCATGACCTGAACTGAAATGAACTGAAATGTCTCAACTGAAATGAACTGAAATGAAGAATTGAACACTTAACCAACTGAGCCACCCAGGCATCCCACCCTCGCTTTGGAAGTTTCACACTGTCATTTCCACAGCACCCTACTGGTTACACAGGTCGGCCTGTACAGGGGCTAGGTGGGGGGCCACCTCCTTAACATTAGGAGGCAAGAATCTGTATGGGCCATCTTGGAGGCTGGCAAGCATACCTGTCTAAAGTCTTCTGGTTTGGGGTGGGGAAGGCCCAGATTGGGTTTCTAGAAACTAGGATTTAGGGGAGGACAGAATTGATGTGTGGGACACATGGCAAAACTTGGGACTAAATTCGTGGGGCAGAAAGTAGAGACTCCAAAACCACAGACAGTTGCAAATGCACCTGAAATCCTAGGATTTTTAGAAAGCATGGGAAGGAAACGGTTCAAGGTACTCTTCAGATGCCTGCCTTGAGAGCTTTAATAAAAGTGAGGTATGGACGCCTGGCTGGCCCAGTCGGTTGAGCGTCCGACTTCAGCTCAGGTCATGATCTCACAGTTTGTGAGTTCGAGCCCCACATCAGGTTCTGTGCTGACAGCTCAGAGCCTGGAGCCTGCCTCGGATTCTGTGTCTCCCTCTCTCTCTGCTCCTCCCCTGCTCACACTCTGTCTCTCTCTCAAAAATAAATAAAGATTAAAAAAAAAAAAAAAGGTAAATCTTCATAGTACCCACAAGAGAGCCCAGTGCTCAATTTAAGAGTCTCCACTGTGCACCTGACACTGTGCAAGGAACTTGACACACAGTGTTACATTTTACTGTCACCAAGACTCTGCCAAGTAGACATCTTCACCCTGTGGAGGAATCAACACTTAGGTTCAGGGACTTGCCCAAGGTTGCAGAGATGGGAAACAGCCACTGAAGGATTCAGCCCCAGCTCTGCCTCTGGATCCGGTGCTCTTTAGACTCTGGCACATGGCCTCTGGGCTGTGCAGGGCCCTAATGCCCACTAGCAAGTTACACCATATGTTTGTGCCTCAGTTTCCTTGTGTGAAAATGGAGATAATGACACATACTTCATTTAGTTATACTGAGGATTGAAATGGGTAGATATGTGTAAAGCTTAGAGCAGTGCCTGGCGTGTGAGAGGCTTTCTGGAAAACACGAGCCATGGCCGCCGTTACCACCATCACCCCCTGCCCCTCCTCATGATCATCATCACTCCCATCACTCCGGCCACCTAGCTGTAGCCAGCTGTTTCCTAGTTCATAAAGTGGAAGGATGCAGTCATTGTTTTCTTTTTTTTTTCTTTTAATTTTTTTAATGTTTACTTATTATTTTTTTTTTTAACATTTATTTATTTCTGAGACAGAGAGAGACAGAGAATGAACAGGGAAGGGGCAGAGAGAGAGAGGGAGACACAGAATCTGAAACAGGCTCCAGGCTCTGAGCTGTCAGCACAGAGCCCGACGCGGGGCTCGAACTCACAGACCGTGAGACCGTGACCTGAGCTGAAGTCGGACGCTTAACCAACCAAGCCACCCAGGCACCCCAATGTTTACTTATTTTTGAGAGAAGGAGAGAGACAGAGCACAAGCAGGGGAGGGGCAGAGAGAGAGGGAGACACAAAATCCAAAGCAGTCTCCAGGCTCTGAGCTGTCAGCACAGAGCCCGATGTGGGGCTTGAACTCGGGAAAGACAAGATCGTGACCTGAGGCAAAGTTGGCGGCTTAACCGACTGAGCCACCCAGGCCACCCAGGCGCCCCTGCAGTTGTTTTCTAAAGCTCCTTCCCCTGCTGTGCAAGGACTAGCGGAAGCATTGACAAAAGGCTACTGCTTTAAATTTTTTTTTTTAACGTTTATTTATTTTTGAGACAGAGACAGAGCATGAACAGGGGAGGGGCAGAGAGAGAGGGAGACACAGAATCCGAAGCCGGCTCCAGGCTCTGAGCCATCAGCCCAGAGCCCGACGCGGGGCTCGAACTCACAGACCACGAGATCGTGACCTGAGTTGAAGTCAGACGCTTAACCAACTGAGCCACCCAGGCACCCCGAAGGCTACTGCTTTAAAGAACGTTGCATTACTAGGGCCACCTGAGGTAGTCTTAGCGGCAAGTTGGTTCTGCTATAGTGTCTGGGGCCACAGCTGTTAACTGTGCCCCTGATCCAGGTGGTGATGTTCTGGACGATGATGCTAAACGGCCCTCTGCCCAGAGCCCTGCAGAACTCAGAGCACCCGACCCTGCAGGCGAGCACCTGTGACGCCCTGTCTTCCATCCTGCCCGAGGCCTTCAGCAGCCTGCCGGTAACTCCAGGAGTGTTTTCTCACCTTACGTGGTGCCCCCGAGCAGCAGAGCTTGAGTTTGATTCAGATTCGTTGTCATCTTGAGCCGGTATTCAGCATCATCCCTGGCTTGAGTGTGGGGTGAGGGCGGTGGAAACACTTCAAATCTTAATGTCTCAGGGGAGCCTTTCTTCCCTGTCCTCGGAGGGCAGGTGAGGGAGGAGGCTTGGAAGAGACGTTTCAGAAAGACTTCAAAACCAAGAGTTAGGAGGACCTGGGTTTATCTCTTCCACTCCACTCCCTGATTTTCTTAACATCTCTAACCCTGAGTGTTCTCATCTATAAAATGGGCACAATGCGAGGAATAACACGAAGTGTGAGCAGTACTTGGCCAGTGCCCACCACATGTATATTCAGGCTGCTCCCCTTCTTTAGTCCTCAGTGGCATTTGCATGAATTAGCTTTTATAAAGAGGCTGCTTTCAGGAAGTAGGAGAACACGGTGACCTAACTCACACAGTGGGAAAGGTTAATGGTCACAGGTGCTGTGTGTGCCCAGCACCAAGCAGGCACTCACCCAATACCTGGATCCGCGTTGCCCCTCTGCTCTCTGCTAAGGTAGCCTCAAGGTCTCCCTTGTGTTCAGATGCAGACACGTCCCAGTCGCGTGTTGAGGACAGTGGCTCGTGGTTCTTTCTTTCTCACTTTCCCTCCACCCACCTTTCTCACTACAGAGCGACAGGCAGATCCTGTGCATCACCATGCTGCTTGGGCTGAACGACAGCAAGAACCGTCTAGTGAAAGCGGCGACGTCGCGGGCCCTTGGAGTCTATGTGCTTTTCCCCTGTCTCAGACAGGTCAGAGCGAGCCTGCACAGCCCTTCTCTGCCTCTGTGATAGGCCAGGGCAGTGTTGATTTGGGTGCATACAGAGCTTCTGAGTTGGACAGTAAGGGACACCAAATTGCTCTTAGTTTCTTTAATTGCTACTAAAATACGGTAATGCCTGTAAGTTCATTTATTTCAAATTATTTAGCACACTGCCCAGGACCCTAGATTTACATTAATGAATAATTGAAAAAAAAAAGGAAGTGGGATATTGCCATGGGATAATAATAATTTAGAAAGCTGATGTAGAGTTTTGGCTAAGAAGCGAATAGATTTCTTTTTCACTCTTAGTTGTGACATCTCACTGTGAAGTGTGTAATGAATAGGATGTGTTTTAGAAATGCATTTCATTGTCAGTGTCATTTCCCAAGGTGGAAATCAGTCTAAGCACAGAATTCATGGATCACTGTCGCAGACCAGGTTATAAGATGTTCAACAAGAGCAAAATCCATAGGCCCCTCGGGTGTGCATGGCACATACCAAAATCCCAGAAGACCTTCCCCTGGGGTTTTAATGAGTGTCCACATTATAATAAGTAGAATAGTAAATTGAGTAAATAAATTTTGATTTTCAAATAGAAATTGTGGTAAAGGCTTATATCATTGTCTGAAAATAAATTTCAGAATTTCTAAGGCAGCTGTGTGAGCTCCCAAAGTAACTACGGTGTTTTATTTTCTCTTACAGGATGTCATATTTGTTGCAGACACAGCGAATGCAATATTGATGTCACTTCAAGACAAATCTCTGAATGTCCGGGCCAAAGCAGCCTGGTCCCTGGGCAACTTGACAGACACTCTGATTGTCAACATGTAGGTGACTCAGCTCATTTCCCCTGGGTGACTTCTGAGGTTGAGGTCCCAGGAGGGTATCTTTGATCTCTACTATAAAAGAACAGTAATTCTCCCATATCGTGTAGTCAGTCTTCCTGCTTTGTTGTGTTTTATTCTCCTTCAAGTAATGAGATTAGTAAGTCGTTCTTTATATATACACGTGTATATATATACACGTATGTGTTTGTGTGTGTGTATTTAATACTGTATGCTGATATAAGTAACGTATCCACATTATAGAAAATGTGGAAAATACTAAAGTAGAAATTCAAAACCATAATATAGGTCGCACTACTCTTTATCAAATTTGTAAGTTTTCAGAGTAATAAAAAAAAAAATTGAAACAATACAAAAGGGGTCATCAGTATAAAGCCTTCCTCCCTGAGGCAGCTATTGTCCCTCATGTACTAGTGCCCTGCTTATCATTGCTTAGTTCTCCCATACAGCATGTCTAAGCATCCTCCCAACTTCTGCTGGCTTTTTATAAATTGTTCATTACTATTACATAATCACCACTGTGAAGTGATTATTTAACCACTCCGTTACCGAACATGTGCATTATCTTAGGCTTTTCTAAGCAATGAACATTTTTGTACATAAAATCTTTATTTCAAGATACACCTTTTGGTCACATTCCTAGATGTGGACCTACTGGGTCAAAAGGTATAAACTTTTAAGTTCTTGATATAATCGGAACAGATTTGTTGAGCTGTTTTCCCACATTTTTATAGTTCTACTAAGTGAATGCCTCTGTATATGTATATATTTAACTGAGTTTTAACTTTTAACGTGTTTTGTCTGCTTTGGATGGAACAGGGAAACCCCAGACCCAAGTTTCCAGGAAGAGTTCTCTGGTCTCCTGCTCTTGAAGATGTTGCGATCAGCTATAGAAGCGTCCAGGGATAAAGACAAGGTAGACCCACAGCAAAGCCTGGTATTTCTCCATTAGATACTTAGTGTATTATAGTTGTATCCCCCAAATGTATCCCTGTTGAAAGGAGATCAAGAGAGTACTCAGGTATAATGTGGCCTACTCCACACTTACACAGTTTCCTTCCTGTCTCCTGTCTCATGAAAAGTATCAATGCTCTTTGTAATACTGCTCCATGATCTGTCCGTGTTTGTTTTAATATTAGTCTGCTTTTGGTTTTTGTTTTTGTTTTTTTCTAAAAAATCTTTCAGTAGAAGTGACAAGTCAGAAAAATGAACAGCCCTTGGCTTTATATAGCTCCCATTAGACTAATAAGTTAAAAGCATAGAAATGGGTTTTAGGGTCAGGTAGACATGGTTCAAATCCTGGCTTGCCCTTTAGTAGCCGGGTGACATTTGGTATATCATTAACTTCTCTGAAGGTCTGTTTCCTCATCTGGAACCTGGAAGTCATTACATCTACCTCAGTGGCCTCGGAGATGCCTTGTGTTAAAGTACCTAGCATGATACCTGACCCATACCGAGTGCTTAATTTAGTACAGTGACTCTGAAAACCTGGGAAGCCCTATGTGGACTAATCTGTTCAGAATTTCTGGGACTAGGGCCTGGGAATTGGTTTTGGAGAAAGAAAGCTCCTCGCATGATTCTAGTGTGCTGCGAAGGTTGAGAGAGACTTTCTAATGGAAAAGTACTGGGCTGGAATTTTGAAACCTCGCCTCTCCTCGTCACCTTGCTGCAAACCAGCTTTGCCCTGTAGCCTCTGGGTCTTCCACACGGTCTCTGTAAAACGAGGCAGACAGACCTCTCTGGAGTCTAATCCAAAAATACCAGTGAGGAGCTGTGGAAGACCTCACCTCTCTGATGGCATAGGCTGTTCAGCACATAAGACCTTGCAGAGTTTCAAGAAGCCACACTTTTACAGGCTGCTGTTTTCATTGGCTTTCCGACTTTAAGCTGTCCAAGACCTCCTGTGTTTTTTAAAGCTGAAATGATACTTTCTGTAACATGTCTTTGGCAAAGCAGATTTCGAATGCTTTTTTTTACATTTTATTATAGGTAAAAAGCAACGCAGTGCGGGCCCTTGGAAATTTGCTTCATTTTTTGCAACCGTCTCATATAGAAAAGCCCAGGTTTGCTGAAATCATTGAGGAGTCTATCCAGGCCCTCATCTCTACTGTGCTGAATGAGGCTGCCATGAAAGTCCGATGGAATGCTTGCTACGCAGTGGGGAATGTATTTAAAAATCCTGCTCTTCCATTAGGTAAGAAGGTGTCTCTCTGGTGCAGGGCCTCAGGACAGCACACTCCAGCCTACAGTAGTATTCAAGATGTTCCTCGTAGTTTTACTTCTCACATATTAGAAAAAATGGAAATGTTTCGAATGCCCAACTTTAGGGGAATCATAGTATATATCATAGTATATATATTCAAAGGGATCCTTTAGAATTATGTGTACACAAAGTTTTTGATAATCTGGGAAAGTACTTCTGATGTTAAGCAAATTAAAACAGGATATGCAGTTGTTTCTACGACATGATCTCAATAAATGGGTGGAAAAAAGAATGAAAGGAAATTAGCCTAATCATTAACGGTGGTTGCCTCTGGAGGGGATGATGAGTAGGACTTTTGTCTGCTTTCATTTTCTATAAGAAAATGTTGTTCTCGGGGCGCCTGGGTGGCGCAGTCGGTTAAGCGTCCGACTTCAGCCAGGTCACGATCTCGCGGTCAGTGAGTTCGAGCCCCGCGTCGGGCTCTGGGCTGATGGCTCAGAGCCTGGAGCCTGTTTCCGATTCTGTGTCTCCCTCTCTCTCTGCCCCTCCCCCGTTCATGCTCTGTCTCTCTCTGTCCCAAAAATAAATAAACGTTGAAAAAAAAATTAAAAAAAAAAAAAAAAAAAGAAAATGTTGTTCTAACAACCGGGGGGAGGAGGGGAGGGCAATGAAGGAGAAAAGCTGGCATGGAAGAAGAGGTACAGATTGGAAATCCCAAATGAGCCCTTGGTACTGAAGTGGGCTGCTGTGTAGGAGGGCATCTCAGTAATGATGTGCCGTGCACCTTGATAGAGCATCAGTGGCTTGTAGCTACTTAGGCATATAGGTCAAAGCCTCCCAATTCCCATTCCCTCTCCTTACCAGCATTTGCCTTATACATTTGTCTCTGTGACAAGATTTGAAACAAGTTATGTTCCTGGAGAGGTAAAACCGTTCTGGGCCAGCAGAGCATGCATCAGGTTAGGGAGATCTGGCTCTGCTCCCCTTTATTGCCACGATCTTCCAGCCAGGGGGTGCCTGCCTGGCTCAGTTGGAAGAGCACATGACTCTTAATCTCAGGGTCATGAGTTTGAGTCCCACGCTGGGGGTAGAGATTGCTTAAATAAATAAATTCAATTTAAAAAAAAAATGCTCCCAACCGAGGGCTAATGGAGAAGTCGCTTCATGGTGTTTTCTACAGAGGAAATAACCCAAAGTGACCTTTGGAGTTGGAGCTCATTAAGGTGGATGTCTGCCTGCCTGCCTTCAAAGACAGCAAAGAAGTTCAGAAGGGCTGAAAGAGGGAAGCTGAATTCTTGTAAAAAAAAAAAAAAAAAAAAAAAATTTTTTTAATGTTTATTCATTTTTGAGAGAGAAAAAGAGAGAGAGACAGAGCAGGAGTCGGGGTGGGGCCGAGAGAGAGCAGGACACAATCTAAAGCAGGCTCCAGGCTCTGAGTTGTTAGCACAGAGCCTGATGCGGGGCTCAAACCCACAAACCATGGTAAGACCTGAGCTAAAGTCAGACACCTAACCGACTGAGCCATCAAGGCGCTCCTAAAAAAAATTTTTTTTAATTAATTTATTTTTGAGAGAGGGCATGAGTGAGTGAGGGGCAGAGAAAGAGAAAGAGAGAGAATCCCACACAGGCTCTGCATTGTCAGCACAGAGCCCGAAGCGGGGTTCAAACTCATGAATTGTGAGATCATGAGCGAGCTGAAGTCAGATGTTTAAACAGACTGAGCCACCCAGGCACCCCAGGGAAGCTGAATTCTATTCTACTGTCCATTTTGAGGAATAAGAACCACCCCAAAATTGAGTGGGGAGTGGTAGTTCTGATGAGGAAGAAAGCAGGCTGATTTCCTGGGACTGACCAACAGGAAGGGAAAGAAGACAGAAACTGGGACATCATCTTCTCAAAATTAGAGAATTGCACCTTTGGTTAATCTGAGTACTCTGTTCCTTAGTCACTGCCTAGATAGTACCTTCTTTTTCTTTGCAATAAAACACATGACTTGCTATGTCCAGAGCAGTGTCTGGATGCTAATCTGGGTGATGAGATATTTTTTTGTCATCATGAACAAGGCTGGGCATACGGTTGTGCAGTGTGTGCACTGCTCAGAAGCAGGCAACTGAGCACAAGTGGCACTACAGTTTAGTCCGAGCTCCTCAAGCCTTACCCCCGTAGGACAGCCTCTTCCCAGAGAAGAAGCCTCTTTCACTGTCGCCAAAGTCCCCATTTAGAGTAGCAGAGGCCCCCATGTGTGCAGCAGACTGTTTAAGGAAATGGGAAGTTTGGGAATCCGTACTCAGCCCCTTCTCTAGAATCCCACAGTGAGTACCGGTCACCCTGATCCTATAGGGTTAGCGTGAGAATTGAATGAAAACCTAGTGTCAGCTGGAGCATAAGTGTGTATTTCCTCCACCCTCTCCACTCCCCTGCTTGTTTCTAAGCCTTCATCTGTTGTAATGCCGGTGGGTTCTTTCTAGGAACAGCCCCGTGGACCTCCCAGGCCTACAACGCCCTGACGTCGGTTGTGACATCATGCAAGAACTTCAAAGTGCGCATCAGATCTGCCACTGCCCTTTCCATCCCGAGCAAGAGAGAGCAGTATGGGTCAGCTGAGCAGTACGTTCAGATCTGGAACGCATTGGTCACTGCCTTACAAAAGAGCGAAGACACCACAGACTTTTTGGAGTTCAAGTACTGTGCCAGCCTACGGACCCAAATCTGCCAGGCACTGATCCACCTCTTGAGTTTGGCCAGTGCCTCAGACCTGCCCTGCATCAGAGAAACCCTCGAATCGAATGGGGACATGGTGCAGTCCTTTATCCTACAGTTTTTAAAATCAGGAGCAGAGGGAGATGATACTGGAGCACCCCACAGCTTGCACGAAAGAGACCAGATGGTCAGAACGGCCCTGGAGCACATAGGCAGCATCCAGGCACTGGCTGGCGACTCAGCCAAAAGGGCCATCATGGACTTTCTAGAAGATACCCTCACCATTTATTTTGACTCCTCTGGATCACAGGTAGCACTCCTGGGACTGACCGATCGGTGAATGGTCTGCCATACCTTCCAGGTGTCGTGGTAAGGGAAAGACCCAAGCTTGAGTATCAGATATACAGGATTCAATTTTAGGGGCAGAAACAACCCATTCAATTTTATTCAGAATGGGCTCACATCTATTTAAATTTTTCCCAAAGGGCTCAACCACTTTAGGGAGTGGTTCCGCTGCATTGGCCACGGTCCAGGTTGTTGGAACCTCTGACCTGTGCAGCCGGGAGCCGGGAAATACGGTCATAGGGCAGGCTGAGCAGACTGGACGGTTGCGAAGGGTGTTTGGCCTCAGACACCAAGATAAAGACAAAAAAACAAATGAATTTAGGAATCGTTATGTTATATATTGTGTCTCGGAATTGTTGTTCTTTTTGTAATAAACTAATGAAAACTAGCGTGCCCATAACCTTCTCTGTTTTTAGATCAAGTTGCGTTTATAGAAAGCCTCAGGCAGAGCTGATGTTCGGCCAGTCTGCACTGGTGTAGCTGCTTCAGTTGCTAAAATACTGAGAAGTTCCTCACAGGCTGCTAAACAGCTACTGCACTGAGCTTCCCAGGTACGCACCCTGGAAGCCCTCCGTGTGCCTCCCCATGAGCTGCTAGCTAAAGAGCTGCCTCCTGGCACCTGGCTGCCACCCTGGGCCCGCGTCCAGTTCACCGTAGCCGCACCACCCGCTTCCGTCTCAGCTTCTAAAGTCCCCGAGGAGAGCGTGGTCCGTACACTAAAGGTATGGTTGTTTCACCACCTTTGCATCTGTGCCTTAGAAAAAGAGTTCTCTAATTTAATTTAGATGGTTATAAGGCTTTTTAAACTATATTTTGATAATGTCTAAGCCGTTATAAAAGTGATTTCTCCCTGAAGAATTATTTACATTTAAATTTTGCATTCTTGTATTAACCACCAACACTTTATGAGAATTGATTTCAGGTAGGAACTTCAATCCACAAAAGAACCAACTACAATTACTCCCTACTTCTATTTGATCTCGGATAAATAAAAATCAAGATACATAGAATGGATTTTGGCAATACATTATTTAACTGTTGTTATTTAGCTTAAAATTCATATTTTAGGGCATACATATGTCCTCAGCATTTCTCATTTGCCCCCGAGTTGCTCTTTTCCCTCTACTATGTTGTTGATTGTTCAGGAAATACTATCCAAGCAGACAGGGGAACAGATTAGTCCGGTAACTGAAGGCCCACTTTTCCATTGGTAGAATGCCAACCAGTTTCCGAACAATTAGACTATGGTACAGTAAAAACACCCATGTAGAACATTCTTTAAAGTTGCTTTTCTTTGGAGATGACTCTGGACACGAATTATTACAGAGGCCTAGGGATTCTAGGGACTGAGTTGAACCTGTACTGATCCTAATGATGAATCTTGGAACTTCCTTCTCTTTAAGGAATATGTTCTTAGCAGCAGCTTGTTTACTTGTCCCTGTCCTAAAGGTAAAAATGTGGCATGGATACCCACTGTTTGGGGGGCTTTCACTGGTGACCTTCTTGATAAAAATATTTGTGAAATGACTGAGTGGTCTGATTTGATGATTTGCTCTTATCCTTTGTTTATCTTGAATAAAACTTCATTTTTTGAAGAAACTTTCACTTCTGTACAGGTTTCCTTGTCTCTGAAAACAGATGTTAGTGTGCTCATATGCAGGGAAAGCCGAAGGGTAAGCACTTCTAGAAACTCCAGGAGCCCGGGGTACAGCTTCTGTCTGGATGGGATGCTGGCTCTCTCCTTGCCGTAGCACTGTGGGTGTACCCCAAGGGCAGGGGCTCCCACACGCCCTGCGCTGGTGCCTCAGGAAAGCTGCCATCGTGAAAGGAAGCCTCACAAACGGTAAAGGGTTATAACTGATTCTGATGCAGAAACAGTAGAAAGTCTGGCTCTGATGCAGAATTCTAATTCAGAACACCAAACTCTGAACTTTCTGTTGATGTTTAAAAGAGAAAAAACCAGGGGCGTCTAGGTGGCTCAGTTGGTTGAGCGTCCAACTTCAGCTTAGGTCATGAGTTTGTGAGTTCAAGCCCCGCATCGGGCTCTGTGCTTACAGCTCAGAGCCTGGGGCCTGCTTCGGATTCTGTGTCTCCCTCTTTCTCTGCCCCCGCCCCCCATCTTCGCACTCTGTGACTCTCTCTCTCTCTCTCTCTCTCTCTCTCTCAAAAATAAACATTTAAAAAAATTAGAAGGAAAAAAAACAGGAGAAGGGGCCATCCAGGTACAGATGGCTAGAGCCTCTGTTTAATAAACTGACAGCATGATGACACCTTGCTTACTTTTGAAGTTGTTTGTGACCACTAAAAGCCACTAATTCTGACCCACTTGGAGAACTTGAGGAAGGCACACGCTATAACCTGTTTTATGGTAGTAGTTCATGGTAAAGCAGAGGTCCTATGGTGATTACAGGGCAGCAGAAACCCCTCCACCGTGGAACACCAGGGCAAGAGCTTCCTTGATTTTGACATCTGTGCGTGAACACAGACCCTGAGCTGAACATCACCGTCTTTCCAGCCTAAGAGTTCTGTGAATTCTAGCTACTCGGCTTCATTTGGCCTTCACTTTGTGAATACAGTGCAGTGCTTCAGAGCCCAGGGTTGAACCCTGGCTCTGCTGCTTTCTATCTGTGAACATCTTGTGCCTCAGTTTTCCCATCTGCAAAAGAGGGATAATAGTGCCTACCTCATAAGGATATTATAATGAGTAAATGAGTTAGTATGCAGAGAGTTCTTCAGACAGCTTCTGTCACCCAATAAATGTCAGATACTTATTTTCCTTGAACTTTCAGAGCACTAGACAGAAATACGGTCGACATACCGTGACCTTTCGTGTTGGTAAATAGCTGGAGTCTCCTGACTGCACCCTCAGGTGAGGTGTTACCTGGGATGCCTCGGGAAGCTGAATCCAGCAGTATGGGAGAGGCACCACCCCAGGACCTCGGTAGCCTGCCAGATACAGCCCTCCGTCTTGCCCCTACAGGACCCCGTGGACAAGGGAAATGCCTGGATGTGTGGGAGGCCACATACTTAACGGGGCAGTAGTGACCCCTTTCCTAGTTCTGCCTCAGGACGCATCCCCGAGGGCCAGTCAGGAATTAACATCCAGTTTCCACAAACTTTGAAATTACACCTGGGTTTTGCAGGACAACTCTGCAACTTAACCACATCCCTGGGCAAGTTACTTGACCTCTCATCTGTAAAATGGGGATAATAGTACCTCCTAGGGTTTCAGGAGTAGGTCGCATGATATCTGGCTCGGAGCTGGCACAGAGCAAGCACTCAGCAATAAACGGTGCCCTTGTCACACCTCTCTGATGTCCTTCCTGGGCTTGAATGTCTGTCTCTTCACTGGAAGAAGGTCATTGGAGTAGGACCTGCTTTTGGTACACACCTGGAGGCCTCGGGTCACAACTGAAGGGATCCTCAGCTCCAGTGGACAAGGATATTGTATTAGGGTTGGGGTCAGAGGACTAAAGCACTGCCACCAGTAACAGCAGCCCACAGGAATGTGGCCTGTGGGTTTAATTCAAAGCAGCGGCAGCGAATGCCATTTGCAAAAACCTTTCCTTGAAAATTACTGCCCTGTTGGGGCGCCTGGGTGGCTCGGTCGGTTGAGCATCTGACTTCTGCTCAGGTCACGTTCTTGTGGTTTGAGTTTGAGCCCCACATCAGTGCAGAGCCCGCTTTGGATCCACTGTCCCCCTCTGCCCCTCTCCCACTTGTGCTCTCTCTCTCAAAAATAAAACATTTTTAAAAATTAAAAAAAAGAAAAAAAGGAAATCACTGCTCTGCCATTGATTCCATGACCAGCTGGTATTTACTGTAGGAATAGGGGCATTTCTTGAATGAGAAGTTCTATTAACAAAATTTATCACATATCAAATAAAAAAAAACCCCAAATGGTCATTTTTATGAATGCTAAAAGAGCATTTGACAAAGCTCAATGTCCTTTTTTGATGAAAATTATTTAAAAAAAACTAAAGATACATTGTTAACATCATAAAGTATACCTATCTTATCAGTGACTTTCCTTAAAACGTCAGAATCAAGACAAGGAACCCTGTCATCACGACTATTACCTAACATACAAGATTTAATGATCAAGGTGATTAAACCAACAATGCAATTAATTTTCCAGAAAGTTTTTTCAGAGAGTTTCCAAATTATGATTATTTGTAGAACACCAGTCTGAGAGACTGAATCCACAAAGCACTATTTGCAGAAAGTCGAGATAAATCAACTCGGCAAATAATAGAACTAATGAAAGTTCTGTAAGGTAGCTGTTTACAAATATGCCCAAATCGCTAGCTCTTCCGTATGTCGGCAATAATGGGTGCAATTTTTTTTTGTCAAAAAAAGATTCCGTTCACAAAAGTCACAAAAGTAATAAAATACCTAGAATTAAGAAAGCCAGTCCAAGGAATTTGTGCGAAAATAAAAATTTTTCAAAGGTCACCAGAGACATTTAAAAAAGAGAAGGTATACGATGTTCTAGATAGAAGGACTCAATATTATAAAGACCACTTCTCTTTAAATCTATAAACTTAACCACATTCCCATCAAAGTCAAAATAAGATTTTTTAAAATGGCAAAATGATTCTAAATTTCATCTAGAAAAGTAAATGCAAAAATTCAAACCAAGGAATCAGGCTTTTGGCCACCACCCCGTGAGAGAAAAGAGAATTTCTCCCTCAATTAGTGTGCCCCATGGAAGCACTTTCCAGGCTCTGTAAATCTACACGCCCTGCTACATAAAAATCCATCTTTCATTCCAGTCCTACTCCATGCTGTTTCTCCCACCAGATGCGGCTATGGAGCCTGGACTAAATGCATGGAGCAGCTATCATGAACAGAAGGAAAAAACAGGAACCTCAGGGAGGGACCAGAGAAGTCAGAGCCCCACCAAACCGGCATGAGGTTTGCCATTTTCCCCCTCTGGCTTCCCCTGGCCTGGACTCCAAGCAGACAGAGACCTGGCCCTGCAGACGAGATGCAGACGGAGAGAAGCTATCTCCTATTCTAGGACAGGGAAGGAGGACCCTGGGGTGGGGTGGGGGGAGTCCTGTTTGTTTGTTGTTGCTTCTCCCTGACACCAGCCCCTTGGCAAGCCCACCGCAGCCCACTGCGGCAGGTGCCTAAAAGTGCAGGGAAGGAACTCCTCTCTGTCCAGTGGAACCGCAGTCCCCTGCTGCAAGGGAGTGATGACCATCGTGAGTGATGACCATTGCTTTCTCTCTCCCTCTCTCCCTCTGGGTTTTCTTGTTGTACCTCTTACTGTGATGACATTTTCTTCTTGCTTGCTTGCTTGCTTATTCATTTTTGAGAGAGAGAGAGGGAGAGCGCAAGCTGCAGAGGGGCAGAGAGAAACAGAGACACAGAATTGGAAGCAGGCTCCAGGCTCCGAGCTGTCAGCACAGAGCCCGATGCAGGGCTAGAACTCAAGAGACGTGAGATCATGACCTAAGCTGAAGTCAGACACTCAACCGACAGACACACACAGGTGCTCCGATGGCATTTTCTTAATAGAACTCTGACACCAAAGGGAAATTTGAAACTTTGGGAATGGAAGAAGAGCAACAGAAATAGGAATTATTTGGGTAAATGTAACCAACTATTTTTTTCATCTTGAGCCCTTTATAACGTGTATAATCGGTGAAAGCAAAATTTACATAACATGGTCTGGTGGGACTTTTAGTAAATGTATATCTATATGGTAGTAAGATGTCTACACTTCACTTGAAGTGACAAAATATTAATCCTAAATAGACTATGAAAAGTTAAGTGTTTTTTGAAATCCCTAGAGAAACCACATTTAAAAATTAAACAAAAATGGGGCACCTGGGTGGCTTAGTCAGTTGAGCACCCGACTCTTGATTTCGGCTCAGCTCATGATCTCCTTCCTGGTTGGTTGTGAGATTGAGCCCCTCACTGGGCACCACCCCACATCCCACGCTAAGAATCTGCTTAAGACCCTCTCATGCCCTCTGCCCCTCCCCCACTGCTCTCTCAAGCGCTCCTGTGCTCTCTCTCTAAATTAAAAAAAATCACACATAAAGATACAGTAAAAAAGCTCAATAGACACATTTTTAAAAATGGGATGCAATTTTTAAAAAATGGGATGCAAACAATATTTCAGATAATCTGGAAGAAGACAAGAAAAACAGGAATGAAAAACATAGGGAATAGAAAACAAGTAATAAAAGAGTAGCCCTAAATCTAAACATGTCAACAATTAAATTCAAAAGATCTAAGTTATGCTAGTTAAAAGAGATTGTCAGGATGTTAAAAAAAAAAAAAACACCTCAAGACCTAACTATTATTTATTAGAAACCCATTTTTTTATTTATATATGAAATTTATTGTCAAATTGGTTTCCATACAACACCCAGTGCTCATCCCAAAAGGTGCCCTCCTCAATACCCATCACCCACCCTCTCCTCCCTCCCACCCCCCATCAACCCTCAGTTTGCTCTCAGTAGAAACCCATTTTAAGTAAATAGTGTAGGTTAAAAATAAAAGGACAAAAAAGAAAACTATAGCATGCAGATACTGATCAAAAGAAAGCTGGAATAGCTACATTAACATCAGACAAAATCAACATCAGAGCAAGGACATTTACCAGCGATAAATGAGGACATTATAGGAGGTCAACACGCGACGAAGACATAGTAATCCTAAATGGCCATGTACCTAACAACAAATATTTAAACTGTGAGGCAAACACTGCTAGAACCGAAGAGAGAGATGTTGAATCCACATACTACTAGAGGTGGAGACTTCAACACTTACTCCTTCTTCAGTAACCAATAATGGGATGAATAGACCATAGTCTGGATCATAAAATGAATCTCAACAAATTTCGAGGAGTTAAAATCACACAATATGAGCTCTGACCACAAAGGAATTAAACCAGAAATCAATAACTGGAAAAATCTCTAAATCCTTGGAAATGGACATACTTCTAAGTAACCCCTGGTCCAAGGGAAAGTCTCCGAGGACATTAGAAAATCAGAAAATCATTTAACCTGAACAAAAACAAAAAATACAACACATCAAAATGCATAGGTGCAGCTAAAGCAGGGCTTTGATGGAAATCTGCATTAGAAAAATTAGAAAGGAAGAACAGTCTCAAATCAATAATCTCCATTTCAAACACAAGCTGTAGAAAAATAAGAGAAACCTAAAGCAAGCAGAAGGAAGAAAATTATGCTGAGTGAAGGAAGCCACTCTCAAAATGTTACATACCAGATGATGCTATGTACATGGCATTATGGAAAAGGCAAAACATAGGCAGGAAAAACAAATCTGTGTTTGCTAAGGATTAGGATGCGAGGAAGCATCCAACTGCAGGGAAGCCTGAAGGAGTGATTTGGGGTTGATGGAATCCTTGTGGTGGTGGTTACATAAATCTATTCAGAGACTCCGGAATATATACTCCCTCAAAAGTCTGTAACAATGATAAGTGGGGGAGAGGCAGAAGGAGAGCGAGGGAGAGAACCCGAAGCAGGTTCCACATGATCTCACCAACTGTGAGATCATGACCTGAGCCGAAAATCAAGCTTAACTGAGCCACCAGGTGCCCCAATAATGATAATTTAAAACATCTTTATCTCTCTCTCTCTCTCTCTCTCTCTCTCTCTCTCTCAATGTCTCTCTCAGTCAGTGTACAGAGTGTTCACCTTTAGGTACCCATAGTGGACAGTGTGCCAGGTAGCACTAAATGTATCTTTTAAATGGATGAAAAGCATTCATTCCGAAATGACTCACTGTACTCAGGGCGCCTGGGTGGCTCAGTTGGTTAAACCTCTGACTCTTGATTTCAGCTCAGGCAGTGATGTCACAATTCATGAGATCCAGCTCGGAGCCCCGAGCCCACTGTGAGGCCCTGCACTGGCAGCATGGAGGCTGCTTGGGATTCTCTCTCTCCATCTCTCTGCCCCTCCCCTGCTCACGCTCTCTTTCTCTCTCTCTCAAAATAAATAAACTTACAAAAGAAAGACATCACTCACTGTCCTCAAAATATGGGGGCCAATATTCCTAATAATAATGATAAGAGCTAACTAACATCTTTTGGCTGCTTTTAATTTACCAAGCACAGAAAAGATCCTGGATGTGTTATCCTACCGCAGATATAACTTAAACCATCCTATTACATACAAGAATATATTCTGGGGGCGCCTGGGTGGCGCAGTCGGTTAGGCGTCCGACTTCAGCCAGGTCACGATCTCGCGGTCCCCGAGTTCGAGCCCCGCTTCGGGCTCTGGGCTGATGGCTCAGAGCCTGGAGCCTCTTTCCGATTCTGTGTCTCCCTCTCTCTCTGCCCCTCCCCCGTTCATGCTCTGTCTCTCTCTGTCCCAAAAATAAATAAACGTTGAAAAAAAAAAGAATATATTCTGTAGCTATTTTTATTACTTAAAAATTTCAACTCTTTTTTTGTTCTTTGTTTCTTGAGGCAGACGTTCTTAAAACTATAAAGCATCACCTCTTGTTCAGGTAAATTGTGGCAATGCAGCATAATGGCCAGCAGATGGAGACAGAGAACATAAAGTCGTTTAGACCCGGGGCTTGTTTCTCAGGCTCGGGAGCCCGGGCACCTAGATTTCGCTGTCCCTCTCAGTAAGTAGAGCGCTGAATCTCGAACCTGGAGAAGTTTAAAAACTACAGATTCTGAGTTTATCAGCCTGGGGTGCAGTCTTGCCATTAGCAGGTTTAAAATCTGTACCAGCAATTCTAATTACAGCAAAGTTTGAGACCCACTACCTAAGAAGGAGCACCTGGAGAACTTGTGAAAAACAGAAATTCGGGCTGTTGGAGTCTTCATTCTTTTGAGAACCAGTGCATACCGAAAGGGTGACATATTACTATAGTTAAATATATAGACAGGACTAAATCTGATATCATCTTATACTGGATTCTAATATACCAGTAACTTCAGGCATCAAATGTTTAAGAAAATCTTATAGCAGATAAATTTTAATTGAAAACAATGCTAACCATGAACTTTCCCTTGGGTCAGCTGGGCTATCTTGTAGAACACAGGAGCCAATTCCCTCTCCAGAGAAGCACAAGCTGCTGTCAGTTTCCAAGAGTGTTAATATTTGGCCACTTTGCAGCAGGGGATTAGGAAAAAGTTGAGGTCCTTGGGCAACTGGATTACCAGCCTTCATGCAGTATGTTCCCCAGATTTGTTTTCACTTTCTTTCACCAAAGTATTTAAATTATTTAATATCAGAGCCTATATAGTTAATTTTCTAAATGACATTTATCTCTTTTCCATATTATAAAAAAAAAATTTAATATTTATTTTTAAGAGAGAGAAAGAGACAGAGTGCAAGGTGGGGAGGGGCAGAGAGAGAGAGGGAGACACAACCCAAAGCAGGCTCTAGGCTCTGAACTGTCAGTGCAGAGCCCAACGCGGGGCTCGAACCCACGAACCGTGAGATCATGACCTGAGCCGAAGTCGGATGCTCAATCGACTGAGCCACCCAAGCACCCCTCTTTTCCATATTATAAAAGTAATGAATCTATCTTCACTATAGAATTTTTTCAAACAAAAAAAACAACAACCAATAAGTATGTGTAAGTAAAAATGACTTGTGATGATTGCTATTACCATTTTGGTATGTTTCATTTTAGACTTAAAATTTTTTTTTAAGTTTATTTATTTATTTTTAGAGAGACAGAGACAGGGCGAGTGGTGGTGGGGCAGAGAGAGAGGGAGACAGAGAATCCCAAGCAGGCTCTGTGCTGTCGAACTCACCAAACCGTGAGATCATGACTTGAGCCAAAACCAAGAGTCAGATGCTTAACCAACTGAGCCACCCAGGCGTCCCTTTTTCCTTTTCTTTCTTTTTTTTTTCTTTTTTTGTTTAAAAATTCTTTTTAAGTTCATTTTAGACTTTTGATGATACATGCATGTGTGAGTATGAGTGTATGCCATGCATGTGGACTCATATGATCACTCTTCCATATATAGGGTGGGAAGTTAGCCTACAAAATTGTGATAATAACCTATGTAGTTTTGGATAGTTTGCTATTTTATTTAATAACCTATGATAGCCTTAAATATTTTCCTAAAACATGATTTTAATGACTTGAGAGTAGTCCACAGTCAATACGTCATGATTTTAACCAGTTCTCCATTGCTGGACGGTGTTTTCCAATTGTTTGTTGACTTACATGCAGCTCTTTCACAGACATTAGAGTTTTATTTGGATGTGTGATATGAGGCAGAGATGTAACTATATGCCTCTCCGATCATCTCTGTACCACTGATTTAATAATCACACCATCCTTCCTGGGTTTGACGTGCTTTGTTGCTCAGATGCTACCTGCTTATACTCCCACAGGGCTGTGGTAGGCTTCCCAGTGTATTCAGCCCTCTGCCCCTCTATCCTGGTGCTAGTGCCCAGTGTATTGACAACTGAGATGGCGGGTGGGTCAGTGGTCACTTTGGGAGTGAGACTGATGGTAGGACAGGGGAGAATCTGCAGGCTCTACCTTCCCAGGAGGCTGCCTGGATACACGATCTCATTAGCTTTCATCACCTTGTACCCACATGGCCACCAGTCCCTAAGCCCGGGCCCTTCCTTCTTCCTGAAACTATGACAACAGCCTCCAAGTGGGTGATCTGCCACTAACAGGTCCGTAGGTCTCCTCCCCTTTCTCACTGCTCCCTGAGCCCTTCACATGGCGTCACTGCCTACCAGCCCCCTCCCCCACCCCAGCCACCGGTGGGCTCCATGCCTGTGCAGGCCTTTGGTCAGTCCAGAGGCTCCCAGCCCTTCGGGCACCATGTCCTCTGGGCCGCCTTCCGTGAGCACCCCTGACATGGGGTATTGTGGTGCTCAGCTCATAGGGTTGTTATAGGATTAAATGACATGATCAAGCCCCTAGCAGAGAGCCAAGCACTAATAAGACGCAAGTGAATGCTAGCTATTATCACTGTGTCTATTATGCTCCTTACCATATTGCTCACCACCCTGTATTACAATCACCCTTTTACCTGGCTGTCTTCCTACCAGACTGTGGGCAACTTGAGAGTTAACATCGTGTCTTCTCACCTTTTTATCTCCCCCACCAAGCACTGGGCCAAGCACAGAGCAAGTGCTCAGCAAGTGCCTGCTGAATGCAATGTGAAATATCCCTATTTCACAGATGAGCAAACTGAGTCCCACAGAGGGAAAAATGACTCACCCCTAATGATGCTGCCAGTAAGGGACAGAACAGGAAATGAATTCAGGCCTTGGAGACTCCTTTGTCCAATGCTGTTCTCTCTATACTGCTATTACCTTGAGGCCAGATATAGAAGGAATGAAAATACAAAAAGGAGTGATTTTCAAGCCTATTATTTTTCTGCTGTGTTTTACTCTGGTCTTGCCAGCTATGGTTTTCCTGATAATTCAGGAGCTCAAGGGAAGACCTTCATACAGCCTTGCTCTCAGGAGGGCGAGCTGTGACATTAGAGCTGACAGCAGCCTTCTGGGTCATCCAGTCCACCCTCTTTACCCCTTTACCTCAAGGCAAATCAAGACTCTGAGAGGGAAGTCAGTCACCCACAGCCACACAGTAGAGCTGAACTCCCTTTACAGTGCTCCTCTCATCTGTGAGAAGTAAAGTGGTGTCAGCATGGCTGAGCAGCTGAAGGGAGTTCAGTTATTTACAGGGCAAATGTTCCATGGAAGCCTCCAGCACAAGCCGCAGAGCCCTGCATCCTCCAACAGGCCCTCCAGAGATGGCACAGGCCGTGTCAGGGGGCAGGGAGAGGACAGTTCAGCAGGCAGAGAGTGCATGGTCTGGGCCCCACCCAGAGGGACGGGTATAGTCCACACTCTGCCAACTGTTGATGGGCCATGCTCTTTATAGCTTCCTCAAGAGGAAGACGATTACCTTCCCCAGCCTGAAGATTTATGGCTAAAGAAGGGACAAGGGACACTCCACTCCATTCAGGCCCTTTGAAAGTGGACTTATAGGATTATCTCTGGGTTGGGGCACTTTGCCTTTAGCTGCAGAAGGATTGTCACTTGCAGTCCCCGCTTTTCTGCCAACACCTGCTGGCACCAGGGCCGCAGCTAGAGAGACGAAGCACATTTGCCTAGGTAGGGAAATGCGGTTGGAGGTGGCCCAGGTGTGAAAGTGAGGCTGAAACTCCACAGTCCGGGTAGTGGTGGTGGGCGGGGCCAGCTGATTGCCCCAGGATTAGTGCCGGGACTTGGAAGAGGCTGGTCAGGCAACTGGTAGGATTACCTACCTGGCTCCAGTCCTTCCAGAGACCAGTAGGCATCCTGTCCTTCACCCATCACCCTCCCCCACCCACCACACAAATCTGCCTGCTGTCAGGCAGCTGCAGGTTGAGGATATAAAGATAGATAATACACTCGCCCTGGCCTTAAGGAGCTCAAAGAGAGGCCAGTAAACACAACGTGACAGTCAGTGTGGAGCCAGCCCCCCTGTGAGAGCAGACAGCAGAGGGACCAGTCTGTCCAAAGGCATGGACAGGGCCAAAGGCAAGGGGCCATATGAGTCAGGAAGGGGAAGGAGGCAGGATAGGGAGGTAGGTGCATGGAGGTCACAGAGACCATGCGTCCATCCTGGGAACTCAGATTTTTCGAGGGCCACAGGGAGCCATAAGAGGTTTTAAGAAGGATGCAGGTGACACACTCAGATTTGCACTGAGATGGCAGCATGAAGCTTGGGTTAGAGGTGCTGTGGCTCCCATACTTGGCTGTGCTTGTAATTGCCTAGGAGCTGTAGAAAGACTGATACCTGGGTTCCCCCTCCAGAGAGGCTGCTGTAGTGGGTCTGGGGTGTGGCCTGGGCACTGGGATGTTGAACTCCTCCTCCCTGCTGAGTCCAATGTACAGCAGAGGGTGACCCACTGGAGAGAAATCCCAGTAGGAGGCACTGTGGCCATCTAGGTAAGAAGTGGCCAGGCATTTTCTGGAGATGCAGGAGGGCACACGTTCAGGAGAGAGAACGACAGCCCACGGTGGGTGGTTGGATGTGGCTTCTTGGAGAAAAGGGAGAGAAAACAGTCTGGATGTTCTTCAAAAGGTTAAACATTGAGTTACCATGTTTTCCAGCAACTTAGATACATACCCCAGAGCAACAAAAATATACATTCATACAAAAACTCGATCCAAATGTCCATCAACTGATGAATCGAGGTGGAAATTCATGCAATGAAGTGTTATTCAATAAAAAAGAGGAATGCAGGGGCGCCTGGGTGGCGCAGTCGGTTAAGCGTCCGACTTCAGCCAGGTCACGATCTCGCGGTCCGTGAGTTCGAGCCCCGCGTCAGGCTCTGGGCTGACGGCTCGGAGCCTGGAGCCTGTTTCCGATTCTGTGTCTCCCTCTCTCTCTGGTCCTCCCCCGTTCATGCTCTGTCTCTCTCTGTCCCAAAAATAAATAAACGTTGAAAAAAAAAATTAAAAAAAAAAAAAAAAAGAGGAATGCAGTCCTGATACCTGCTACAACATGAATGAACCTCGAAATCGTTACACTAACTGGAAAAAGTCACAAGAGACCACATATTGTATGATTCCACTTATATGAAATGCCCAGAATAGGCCCATGTATCAGACAGAAGGTAGATTATTGGCTGCCTAGGGCTGGGGTGCTGGGCAGATTAGGAGCGGATGGCTAAGGGCTATGGGGTTTTCGGGGCAGAGGGGTAATGAAAATGGTCTCAAATCACGTGATGGATACCCACCTGATTAGTAAAAGCCACTGAATTGCACACTTTAAGCGGATGAATTGTGAGGTATGTGGGTTGTACCTCAATGACGCTGTTAGAGGGAGAAAGAGAAGTTTCAAGCATGACCCCCGGTTTGCTGATGCCGATGTCAGCTAGATGGTGGCCTCATGAATCAGGCAGCAGACGTGGGAAGAGGAGCAAATCCGGGACAACATGATGTTGATGTATTCCCTCATTCAGCAAATGGATTCTGAGCACCAGGCAGTGGGGTACAGCAGTGAACAAATCAAATATGCCTTCCCTGTGGATCTTCCCCTCTGGGGGGGGAAGAGAAAATAATACAATAACTAACTTAGTGTGTCAGGCCATCAGTGAGGCAGGTGGCCCTATAACCCAGGAGGACGGGGAACACTGGGCCAGGGCTGCAGCTTTAGATGAGGCAGTGGAGAAGCCGTCCAGCAAAGGAGACATTTGAGGAATGTAGGGGCGAGGCTCCGAGGAACAGGGGTAGAGCAGAGAACAGGGGCAGAACCGTGAGGGCCCTGCCCTCCCCCTCCCCCGCCCCCTGCAGATACTGGGCTTGCTCTGAGAAGACAGCAGCCTTGGGAGGTCATGAGCGGAGCAGTGCCATGAGCTCACCTACCTTGTGTAAGACTCCCTCTACTTCTGGTTTCTCCGCCTCAACACTATCGACCCCTGGGGCAGGATAATCCCTTGTTCTGGAGCCTACTCTCAGCATGCGGGACCCCTGACCATGCAGCAGCATCTCTGACCTCCGCCAATGCCTCTCTGGGCTCTGTTGCCCTTCCCTACAAAGTGAGTGAATGGTGCCTGGCTTGGCTAACTCTTTCAGGAAGGAAGTGTGAGTTTGCAGAGAAAGCATGGGCTTCCCAGTGTCAGAACCATTTTCTAATGGGGCTCTTCCATACACTGGCTGTGTGGCCTAGGAAAAATGACTTGGATTCTCTGAGCCTCACGCATAGTCATCTGTCAATTGAAAAGGAAAAAAATATATATGGAATATATAAATGTGCAATGCCTGGCACGTACTAGAGGTGCAACAAATGTGGGATCCCTTCCCTGCTCAAAGGGTGTGTGGGGATTAAAGAGCCCCTTCTCAGGGGGGCACCTGGGTGGCTCAGTTGGTTGAACGTCCAACATTGGCTCCGGTCATGATCTCACAGTTTGTGAGTTCCAGCCCCATATCAGGCTTGCTGCGGTCAGTGCGGAGCCCGCTTCAGATCTTCTGTTCCCCTCTCTCTCTGTCCCTCCCCTGCTTGCACTCTCACAAAAATAAATAAAACGTTTAAAAAAAAAAAAAAAGCCCCTTCTCGGTAAGGCCTCCCTGGCCATCCTGATGCAAATGTGAGCCCCCACTGTCCACCCCAACCTTGTTCATGTCCCCTTTTCTTCCTCATTGTTTATCACTATCTAACATGTTACTTATCTGGTTTATTGTCTCCATCCCTCCCTAGAACGACTATGACTCCAGGTAGGGTATTTGTATCTGGATGGTTTACTAATACCTGCCTGAAGCCTAGAACAATACCAGGATGCGAATTTTTGTTGAAAGCATGGAAGTTTCTTCGGCTATTATGCTGTTGTGTTATCAGGTTTCATTTCTTCCACACCTCGGAAGTCAGTGTAACGCACCTGTAGTAGGCATGCAGCTGTTAGACAGCAGAGCCCCAGCAGGAAACAGTTTGAGCAGAGACCACAGGGGAGATGGGGAACAAGGAAGAGCCTACAGTGGGAGGCAGGGAGCCATTAAACGCAGTCAAGACTTCCGGGTCAGGGCAGCCTGGATAGTTCAGTCGGTTATTTCTGACTTTGGCCCAGGTCATGATCTCACGATCCGTGGGTTTGAGCCCCACATCGGGCTCTGTGTTGACGGCTCAGAGCCTGGAGCCTGCTTGGGATTCTGTGTCTCCCTCTCTCTCTGCCCCTCCCCTACTTGCTCATTCTCTCTCTGTCTCTCTCTCTCTTTCAAAAATAAAAACATTAAAAAAAAAAAAAAGCTGCTGGGTAATAAGGCAAGAGTCTTCTGGGCTCTCCCACACCACCACACAACAGATAATGTTCCTTTCTCGATCTCTGGCTTACCCCAGGCACAAGAGAGGATGAAACCTCCTCCCTTAAAAACCAACTGAGTCCATAAGAAAGCGATCCATGAAGTGTTACTACGAGGGCCCCCAGAATCCATCGCCTCTGGCATCCACTGCTCCATCTCGGCTTTCTGGGCATCTCACTTCCTTGGTTTCTTTTTTTTTTTTTTTTTTAATTTTTTTTTTTTTCCAACGGTTATTTATTTTTGGGACAGAGAGAGACAGAGCATGAATGGGGGAGGAGCAGAGAGAGAGGGAGACACAGAATCGGAAACAGGCTCCAGGCTCTGAGCCATCAGCCCAGAGCCTGACGCGGGGCTTGAACTCCCGGACCGCGAGATCGTGACCTGGCTGAAGTTGGACGCTTAACCGACTGCGCCACCCAGGCGCCCCTCACTTCCTTGGTTTCTTAAGCTGCATCAGTTTTGATTGACTCTGGCCCCATGACCGATGTCCTCAGTATGGGATCCTCTTTCCAAGCTCTGATCTTGATTTCACGTTACCCCTCTAGTTTCATGCACCCAACGTTTGGGTAAGAGGCACCTTGCTCTCTGATCCCCATTCCTTGCTCCGCAGGGGACAGTGGAGCAGAATGAGGGCTTAAGGTCAGGTGGCCTTAGGTTCAAATCCCGAGTCTAGAAATTACCAGCTGTGATGCCCTGGTCAACTTATCTGAGCCTCAGTTTATTCATTTGTAAACGACAAGGATCAACATTATCTTGCAAAGTGTTGTCAGCAGTGAGTCTCAAAAGGTGTGCTTTGGAATATCAATCAGATGAGGTGTGTGAGAGAGGGTTTTGCTGTTAGGTGAGTCTGGCAAATGTTGAATATCACATCCCCATCTTGGGGATTCCTGACTAATAAAGATTCCTGATTAAGCAAGCTCTGAGAAACCTGTAAAATAATCCATTTAACCTCGATCAACACGGCCTTTGCCAAGCAACAGAATCATTTTTGCAAGGAACACATGTTAGCATCTGCAGAGCTAAGGATCTCTGTAATGCACTTTGGGAAAAGCTGTTGTGGACGATTCAGTGAGATGCTAGACACATGGCTATCAGCAAGCTGTGGCCCATGCACAGAGGACCCTGAGCGAGTATGAGCGCCCTCTACACTTCTTCCCCTAAAGTCACCAGTGTTCATTCAAACCTTTCCTAGCTTGGCCACAAATGAGCATTTTTTAGGCTGTTGCGATAAGTAATTTTCCAGAAAACTGTTGTTGATCCCTTTACACAAAGGGAGAATCACATAAGTTAATGACGTGTGTAACTTTTGAAGCTGAAATACGGGCACTGACAAGCCTAGATGTGAAGAACGCTGCTCTTGGATTCCAGGCGGGTGATGGGTCCCACCTGCACCAGCAGGAGGTGGTGAAGTTGGGTAACTTGCCCAAAGTGGCAGAGGCTGAGCTCTTTCCAGTAACAACCTTGCACACACAAACCAGCTTGCGTCCCATCACACTGGTCCAGATCTAAGTGCCTTCAGGCCCCATCTTTTTGGAAAAAGTCTGTATCTCAAAAGCCTTAAAGATCTTCCTGCCTGGGAATGCCCCTTCTGGAATTACTGTAAGGTGCAGACAGATGCAAAATGCAGACAAAAACAAAATGCATACAAGGTGATATGCATAAAGATACTCATCACAGAGGTGATGAGTGGGTTAAACGTCTGACTCCTGGTCTGGTCACGATCTCAGTTTGTGAGTTCGAGACCCTCATCAGGCAAAGTCTGCTTGGGATTCTCTCTCTGCCCCTCCCCTGCTTGCATGTGCACTCTCTCTCTCTCAAAATAAATAAACTTAAAAAAGGTGGGAAGGCGCCTGGGTGGCTCAGTAGGCTAAGCGTCCAACTTCAGCTCAGGTCGTGATCTCAGGGTTTGTGAGTTCAAGCCCCGTATCAGTCTCTGTGCTGACAGCCCAGGGCCTGGAGCCTGCTTCAGATTCTGTCTCCCTCTCTCTCTGCCCCTCCCCCACTCATGCTCTGTCTCTCTTTGTCTCTCAAAAATAAAAGTAAGCATTAAAAAATTTTAAAAAAATAAAAAGACACTCATCACAGCATTTTAGTGGACAAAACTGGAAACAACCCAAGTGCCCACTACTTGGAGAATGGTTGGGGCCACTACAGGGCTTTTCTATGTTAAAATAATGTGTATGAAGAGTTTTGAATGATATTGGGACATGCTTATACTATAATATTAGGGAAATAAATTTGGCTACAAAAATAAAATACATATATCATCATAACAGCTGTATTGGTGTACTGAGGAAGAAAAATTTACCAACGTACTTGGAGTGGTTGTTTCTGAGTAGAGAGACAATGCATGAGTCACTCTCTTTTTTTTTTTTTTTTTAATTTTTTTTTTTTAACACTTATTTATTATTGAGAGACCGAGAGAGACAGAGCATAAGCATGGGAGGGGCAAGAGACGGGGAGACACAGAATCCGAAGCAGGCTCCAGGCTCTGAGCTGTCAGCACAGGGCCTGACGTGGGGCTTAAACCCAAGAACCGCGAGATCATGATCTGAGCCAAAGTCAGACACTTAACTGACTGAGCCACCCAGGCACCTCTTCACTCTCTTCTGTAGAGGGATTTTTCTATTTTTTCTCCTTTTAGTCCGTGTGTTTTTCTGTATTTCCAAGTTTTATACAACAGTGAACAGGAAAAGGTAAACATTTATTTAGAAAGAAAAAAAGAAGGGTGACTTGGTGGTTGACTCTGTTAAGTGTTGGACTTTAGCTCAGGTCATGATCTCACGGTCTGTGAGCTCGAGCCCAGCGTCAGGCTCTATCTGTGTTGGCAGCTCAGAGTCTGGAACCTGCTTCGGATTCTGTGTCTCCCTCTCTCTCTGCCCCTCCCTGCTCACAATCTGTGTGTATCTCTCAAAAATAAAGACACATTAGGGCGCCTGGGTGGCGCAGTCGGTTAAGCGTCCGACTTCAGCCAGGTCACGATCTCGCGGTCCGGGAGTTCGAGCCCCGCGTCAGGCTCTGGGCTGATGGCTCAGAGCCTGGAGCCTGTTTCCGATTCTGTGTCTCCCTCTCTCTCTGCCCCTCCCCTGTTCATGCTCTGTCTCTCTCTGTCCCAAAAATAAATAAACGTTGAAAAAAAAATTTTTTTAATAAATAAATAAAAAATAAAGACACATTTAAAAAATTGTTTTAAAGAAAATAGAGACCTGAAGCTGAGTTACCTACTAGATCTAAATGAAGCACCATTGTGCTGTCCAGAGAAACCTCCCCTATTTGTGTTGGGGGAATGCCACCCACCAGTGTTTTTCAAACCCCAGGAAGCATCTGCTCTATGTTGTCACAAAGGGCATTACTTTACACATTATTACTTAATATTTTTATAGAAATCAACTCAATTTTTTAAAGTTTAAGTGCATGTATTTTTTTTTCATTTTTTTAATGTTTTATTTATTTTTGAGATAGAGAGAGACAGAGCGTGAGCAGGGGAGGGGCAGAGAGAGAGCGAGACACAGAATCCGAAGCAGGCTCCAGGCTCTGAGCTGTCAGCACAGAGCCCGACGCGGGGTTCAAACTCACAAACTGCGAAATCATGACCTGAGCCGAAGTCGGACACCCAACCGACTGAGCCACCCAGGCGCCCCTGTATGTATTTTTTAAGATGAATTTTTCACTACTCTAAATGGGAACATAGTATCACCTTCCATTAATTATCCACAAAAATAAATGCAATGCAGCAACACAATATTACCAAATTCTACACTGGCAAGGCTTCTGAGCCAGAGCCCTGTTTTCTCTCTGTTGAATAAAAAGTGGGGGGGCGCCTGGGTGGCGCAGTCGGCTAAGCGTCCGACTTCAGCCAGGTCACGATCTCGCGGTCCGTGAGTTCGAGCCCCGCGTCAGGCTCTGGGCTGATGGCTCAGAGCCTGGAGCCTGTTTCCGATTCTGTGTCTCCCTCTCTCTCTGCCCCTCCCCCGTTCATGCTCTGTCTCTCTCTGTCCAAAAAAAAAAAGTGGGGGCCAGAAGGAGAATGTCACCAAGGAGGAAGGGATAGATTAGCAAATGTTTGAATGTTACAAAAATCCCCTAGCCCAACAACAGACCCCTTAAAGACGTCAGAAAGATTGAAAGATAACTGAACATGATTTTAGGACTAGAGGGTTTGATTTGTGCTTGATGATTTGCCTGTGTAGCGTCCAAACTGCCTCGTATGCCACAAACTGGGGGCATGTGCTGTACATATTCCAAGTACCAGGGGGTCTCCCGCCGTCTGTGGGCACGCGCCCAGCTGGTTTTCCACTCAAGAGCAGGTGTTTCTACCATCAACGCCTCTCCTTTGCTCCCGACATTCCAAAGTCCTGCTCTTGTTCAAGACCTTGGTGTTTCCAAGCAATATTCCTAATGCCTTCATCATTTATTTGCAAAGCATGTTCCAAGGTTTGTAAGGCCATAAACTTGCTGATGTAGTGCCAGTTCCAATCTGAAACAGGCCAGGCAAGTTAAAAAGGGTAAAAAGATGCCACCAGTACTAGAAAGTGGTGGAGGCCAGATAAAAGCTTAGTGAACGTAAATTCGCTCATTATACAGACCAGGAAACAGAGGCCCCACAAGAGGAAGGGACTGAAGATCAGCGACAGAGTTGGGATAGAATCCAGGCTCCCACATCCCAGCCCAATACTACCTTTCCACCATACTCCATGTGAAGTTGGCTCAGAACCAAAGCCGCTGTTGGTGTTTAGTGCGAGGGGTTTGTCTGCCCTGGAATCTCTACCTTCAGGATCAGAAGTTAAAATCAGAGACCAATAAAGAAGAGAAGAAGTCTTCCTGCAAGCGTTTCTCTTTGGGTCCCTTAAATGCCAGTGAGCTCACTCCTCTCTCTCTGGAATGACTCCCAGCCATGGGTTTGCTTGGCTCAAGGAAGAGTCACAGATCTGTGAGCTTCAGCAGAAGATAGGGGCCTTATATCACTTGTGTGACCTACATCTAAAGAGGTTTCCTGTTCCAACCACCTAATTTTGTAGCAAAGGCTGAGTCCCAGGAAGGAATCGTATCTCGCTTTAGATCACCCAGCTAGTGAGCAGCAGTGGTAAGACTGGGATATGACCCTTCTGGGTCCAAGACCAGTACTCATTAAAAAAAAAAAAAAAAAAAACAGTTTTGAAAATAAAATTCACTTGTAAACTCGGACAAGCAAAACTATATAGTGCCAGTAGAACTCTAGATAAAATTCATTTATTCAATATATTCATTCAACAAATACTGATTGAATGGGATATGCCAATATATATTGACCAGGGATCCATAGAATCACTGCCTGGCAGTGCTAAGGAGCCACATGAGACTTGAGGTTGTGAATTTAAACTGTGAGCCACCAGCATGATTGCGTATTTTTCTCGAACCTTGTTGGACTACATGCAGTCAGGCACTAAGTGAGCTGAGTCAGATCTAACCAAGGTTATGGCTTTGCCAAAGGAGGGTGATGAGGTGAAGGGCTCAGAGAGAGAGAGCTGAGGGCACTCAAGGAAGGGATTAACAAGTAATCAGAGGATTTAAAAGTGAATTTTAGGGGCGCCTGGGTGGCGCAGTCGGTTAAGCGTCCGACTTCAGCCAGGTCACGATCTCGCGGTCCGTGAGTTCGAGCCCCGCGTCGGGCTCTGGGCTGATGGCTCGGAGCCTGGAGCCTGTTTCCGATTCTGTGTCTCCCTCTCTCTCTGCCCCTCCCCCGTTCATGCTCTGTCTCTCTCTGTCCCAAAAATAAATAAACGTTGAAAAAAAAATTAAAATAAGTAAATAAATAAATAAATAAATAAAAGTGAATTTTAGAGGTGCCTGGGTGGCTCAGTTGGTTAAGTGTCTGACTTCGGCTTAGGTCATGATCTCCTGGTTGGTGGGTTCGAGCTCTGAATCAGGCTCTGTGCGGACAGCTCAGAGCCTGGAGCCTGCATCCCATTCGGTGTCTCCCTCTCTCCCTGCCCCTCCTCCGCTCACACTCTCTCTCTGTCTCTGTCTCTCTGTCTCTCTCTCTCTCACAATAAATAAACATTAAAAAAAATTTTAAGTGAATTTTATTCTCAAAACTTTTCTTTAACTTTGCAAAATGAATTTTGAAACCTGGCTGTGATGCCCGTTCATCTTTGTTCAGTAGCTGCCCTCAGGGTGTTTTGCCTGGGCTCTCGCAGCCTTTAGATGGAGGAGGTGCTACTTGGTTTAAATTGTTGTTTGAGCCAGTGCTCGACCTGAGAGCTTCAGGACTTTCCTTCCTCCGGAAGGAGGTTTTCAGGCAAATCCAGCGGCCGGTCCAAAGCTCAGGAGATGCAACCCCCCGTATAAAGTCCTTTTATAGCATTACTTGCATAAGTAAATAGTGGACTTCCTATTTCTGAAAAGGACATATTTGTTCTCAAGGCTGCCTGTGCCCCGGGCACCCACTGGGGTGCTGGAAAACAAAACCAACCCTCTCCTGACATTGTTTTGAAATAGCCAGGGCACTGTGCACCCTTCAACCACAAAAAACAACCGCACGCCGAAGCCGCAATACAAGCCACACTCAGTTTTGTATTCGGCCCGTCCCCTACCTTGTCATAATACTTACTAAGAACCTGGCCTACTTTGCACTCATTGTAGGTGCCCAGGCAGGTTTTCATTGATGTCAGCAGTGGTAATGATTAAGTGGAAACACCCCACCCCATTCAAACGTCTCCCTTCCCCTGCCAATCCCCATTGTGAGCGAAAGTGCAGTGTGCCTTCCAGTATTCCTCCCAGGACTTCATCTGGAGGGCAAGTAAGGTGAACCTGTAGAAAATAAGTCCTTTTGACTCGAAACAGGCCACCACCCTTTCGGCGCCCCAGACGTCGGCCTCGGCCACTCGGATGCAGCAACCCTTTGGAAGAACCCAGAACGGATATTCCACTCCCGAGTGCTACTATAAACAATAACTATAGACACAGCAGAGCAGAGGCATACGCCTTTACAAAAGTTTATCAGGATGTACACTTCGGATGTGTATGTAAGGTATAACCCAACAGAAAACTTTTTGATAAGGCAGTATTCTAGATCACGTCCTAACTAGCGTAGGATTTAGGGGTAGGGGTAAGCAAGAACGCTGTTACCTACCTTAAGATCCCCATATTCTGGGTTGCGTTTGACAAGAGGACACCAACCCCTTGGTTGGAATGGGTGCCAATTATTGCTTAAAAAAAAAAAAAGACAGTAAGAAGTAAATAAGGCAACCCTCCCCCTCCTCTTGCCTCACATTCTCAGTGCCTACAAGAGATTTAAAAAAGAAAAGCCCAGGAAATTCCAAGCATGTATACCTCCCCAGATAAGACAGAAATGGAAGAAAACCAAACTTTTTAAAGTAAGCATTTTGATCTTCATGCAAACATGGAGTTAATCCCGGGACAGCTAAGCACAATTACACAGATGAATTCATTGTGTGAAATGGTCATTGAGCGTAGAGAATGTTAGTGCCAGTTCAGAGTCCAAGCTCTGTAGGGGTCATACCTGAATCTGCTGAGTTGAGCACATGGAAACCTCAGTGTGCATTCAGGCTTGACCATTCCTTTTAATTTATTTCAGAGTTGCTTGCGGGGAGGCTTCAGGAAATACACATCGAACGTCCAGAGTGGTGTTTGAAGATGTGCAGGGTTTTGACGCGTGTTAAACTGCCAATATAAATAAAAGTCTTTGGGACCACAGTTACATATGTTAAAGCTGCTACTAAGGTAATGGTATGATTTTTATAATCCCTTACTCTTCTAATTGGCTTTTATTCATACAGAGAGGACACAAGCATTAGACTGGACATGATGGCAGCTAGGTTTTGGCTCTGGCTCCATGCCAAATTCCCCAGGAGTCCTGGGGTGCTTCCTCCCTTGACTCTGGGCCCCCATGCCTGTAAGATGAGGAGTCTGGACCACACGGTCTGGCTCTTAGTTCCCAGGCTGCAACTCAGTGGAGTTTGGAAACACCACTTTACCTCCAGGATTTTATTCTAAGCAAATCGGATACGTTTTTACAATGTAAAACACATAGGAACCTATAGCTGCATTGGTTTTGGGCCACAGCTGGAAACTCAAGTCTTTGTCTTAAACACCCATCCCTGTTCCAACCAAGAGAAAATTCTGAATTCATCAAGTACGACTGGCCATGGTCAATGTGCAAACCTCAGCACCACAAAGGAACATTCCCGAGAAGATTCTCTCCATGTTTGCAACAGTGAAACATGTGCACTGAAAGAGGCCTTAGCAAGCATGGAGGCCCAGAGAGGCTAATCGACTTGCCCAAGATCACACAGGCAGCAGGAGGGAGTGAGGACCACAACTTAAGTCACCTCACTCCCAGCCTGGTCAGGACTCGGGCATGCGCCCTTCAGAGTTCGAAACCATCACCTTTTGAATTTGTTTTCTGTTTTTCCCTACACCCTTCACAGGGCATGGAAATGTTGATTTTTAGAATTAGATCTTGTTGAAATTCACTAGAAAAGTAGATACTGGTGAAAAACTCGCAGTTGCCTAATCTGTAGGAGACTTTTACAAAAGAAACGATGAAGGTCTTTGTTCAGAGCTGTCCCTTCCTTATCCCCAGAAGCGCAGTAACTAGGAGACAAGAGAGGGAAAGGCGGTCTGGACACCTCAGGAGCCAAGCAGGGACAGCCTGAGCTGCTGATGTCCTAAGTTCAAATCCAAACAGGGCCTTGGTGTGCTGGTGGAGCTTGGGCCCAGGGAAAACAAACTGGAGCAAAAGCAAACCCAGGTCTGTTCCACAGTGTCCCCTGATCTTTCATTTTGGGGAAAGGGACCCCAATTTCCAGCATTCTCGAACGCTTGAGCGGCCCACACATTTGTCTGCCCCTTTTGTTGTGCCCCACCTCAACTCAAATGCACTTGCATCCAGGGGTCGTGTCCGCTACATGTCCTCCAGGGAGGGCGGGAAGGGTCTGAAGTCAGGGACAGGAAACGTCAGCTGCAGCCCACAGAAATGATGCTGAGACAGAGGAGCCAGCATGGCTTGGAGAACACAGTGCACAACCAGAAGAGCAGAGTTTCCCTGCTATCGAGCTGGATGGCCCTGGGCAGGAAACTTCTCCTGTTTCCTCATCTGTGAGCTGGGGGCATCACACCCCCCGAGAGAGCACTGTTGAGGGGTTTAAAGGAGAAATTTCCCTTCCTCCAGCCTTTTCCTTAGCAGGCTGTCTATTGAGATGCCACCATTTACTGAGTACCCATTAGCTCATGTCCTCCTCCTAACCGAAAGTGTTTTCACAAAGGTCGGACATAGAAAGATATGGAACCCAAGGTAGGATGTCACTTTGACACCCAACCCTCCCCCACCCCAAACCGACTACGACCATCATTTGTGAAACAGCCATGTGGCAGGTCTGGTGTCTGTCAGACGGATTTCCATCTTCCCTTACTTCCATCCCCAGTGTCCACTCCTGTAGATGACGCTTAGCCCTAACCCTCTTCAGTAACAAAAGCAGGTTCTCGCATCCGAAAGAGGAGGGGCCGCACTGGCCTCAGCAAGACTCCATGTCTTAACCCCTACGTTACCCCCTCCTTGCCTTCCCCACACACGCAGTCACCCAGTTAGCTCATACCATCCTCATACTGAGCACTGTTGGACACCAGCAAGGTTTGGGCGCAGAAGAGAGCGCCTGTCAGGTGTCGACCAGGCTCTGCCACTCACGGCCAATCCACTTGCGCTCCCTGAGCCTCAGTTTCCCCACGGGCGAAAAGAAGGATCTGGATGAGGTGCCTCTCAAGGGCCACTCAAGCTCAAATCCTCTGAGTGAGGCTAGCGTGGGACAAGAGTGCTCTTACACCCGAAAATGCTGCTTTTTGCTAGCTCCCAGAGGTGACAAGGACCCTTCCAACCATTCTAAGTAGTTCGGACTTTCTTTAAAAAGATCTCATTTCCCTAGGTTTCTGAGGCCCCCTGCCACTCAGGAGCCAAAATTATCCCAGTGTCAGCAGCTAAAAACAAATCAGATCAAAAAGCATCCCTGTGCCTCATCTGAGCCCAATTTCTGCTTTGAACCTTATGCCAAGTCTAGGGCTTATCGGCCAGAGTGTGTGCGATTACCATATGAAAGAGCTCTCTTGGATCATATTTAAAAGAATCCTCTTTTCAATTTAGATAAGAAAAACACCCAGTCCTCCAGAAAATACATATAAATTCCTCTCTAAATGTCCAAAGAGATTTACGCTCATGGAAGTTGTAATTATCTCCTTCTAGGATAAATGAATCTTCCAGCTATAAGGGAGAGCCAAGAAGCCAGAACATTCTGCTCGAGACTGCAGCAGGGCCACCACAGAAGGTTGTCCAAGTTGTTCACTGCACAAGAGTGCTCCACTGATGAGGGGTAAGGGAGGTGAAGGTGGAGGGTGACTTAAATCCACCAGTCAAGCTGTGTGCCGCGTGCGAGATTATATCAGTTCAAAGGGAGGTGCATGCACCTTTTTGTAATCCAGCAAAGGCACTGTATTTGCGGGCAAGCAGCCCCCAGCGTGGAGAAATAGGTGTTTCCTCTGCTTTCAAATACATCATCTCCCAAAGGCTCATGGCAAGAGCAGACAGCAGAAAGGCAGAAGTGAAGGCTGGGTCGTGAGAAGCGCCTCTTGGAGACCATCTTGGTGTCTGGAGGGTGTTTAAACAAACCCCCAGTGCCTCTTGGCTGCCTTCCAGAAGAGCATGGTTCTAAGAAGAACCCAGTAAGAGGCTGCCCCCTGCTTCTCTCTGTCCTTCACTACCCTGCATGTAGGGCTCCGCTTAGCCCTCCCTGACCTCTCAGCCTATGCCACTGCCTGCTGCAGGGTTTCGGAACAGCTTTCCTTGTCCTTTAGAACACTCACGCTGCACTTTGCAATAATGTGTGTGTAGGTGATCGATTTGCCTCCGTCTTCTGACTAGCCTGTAAGCTCTATGAGGACAGACTGTGTTATATCCCGAGGACAGTGTCTGGGGCACGAAGCAGGAGCTACGAATGGATGGAAACAGCGTGAGTCAAAGGGCGTGGGTCGTGCACTTCTGCGTCCCTTTCTTCCAGGCTGAGGGGACGTTTGGGCACAGTGACATGCAATCTCCATGACCTAAGCCCTGTGCCCAGGCTCAGGGGACACAGACTAGAAAAGAGATACCCAATCCTGGCCTGGCATCCAAAACACACAGCTTCCCAAGCCTTGCCCCAAGAGATTCGGGTGTCTAGGATTTGTATTTTTGAACAAGGTCCTCCAGGCGATGCTGAATTGCCTATCGGGCTTGGGAACCCATGGATATAAGGAACGTTAGACACCAAAGACAAGGAGACCAAGTCCGACCTGAAGGTTCATGGAAGGCTTTCTACTGGAGATGATGCCTCAGCCAGGTCTTGGCAAATGTGAGTCATGTGAAGGAAGGAGAGAACGGCGTTCTGGGTTGAAGGAACCATGTGAACAAAAACAGAAATAGGTGACTACACGGAGTGCACTTATGGGGGAAGGGCAGTGGGACTGAAGCGAAATGAGAAGAATTAGGCCCCTGGTAGACCATCAAGCATAAATCATCCACTTTTCAGCTGGGATCCCAGGACCCTTCTGGGTAGGAAGCCCGCCATTTCAGCCACCGCCATTTTTAATCAGGCCCCATTCCTACTTTTGGTTCCATTTACCTTCTGGCTTTTTCTTATCTTCTTTTTCTAGTGAGACTGGGGCCTCCCGGAATAACCTTCTGAACCCTGGGCCGTATTGCCAAGGGCTTCCTTGAGAAACAGGCTTGACTTAAGAACTCCAAACCATCCTGGCTAGAAATAGGAGATTGCTGAAGCTGGCAAAACAGCAGCACCCCCAAACGACCGGGGGTCATGTGCGTGACCCCGGGGCCATGTGCGTCCAGTGTGGCAGGAAAGGGTCTTTTTACCTGATTGAAAAGCAATGTCTGGGGCATGAAGTTCAGGCCACAGAAGGATCTGCACATCATGATTCATGTCTTTCTTGGGCCCAGAATGGGGTGGTCACGTTGGGAATGACAGAGGGGTTGCACGTGGGATGGGAGGGTAGAGCCTCAAAGACCCGCCTCCACAGGAGTGAGCAGTCCACAGGCTAGGTGCCTCAGACTGTGGGAATCACCTGTCACCCCACACCCCACTCCGGACTCCCAACTATCCTTCCCCGTCTGCACTGCCTTGTCTTTCCATGCTTGGCCCCTCCCGCCCTCCCCTCCCGCACAGTTTAGTCAACGGGCCTGGGCTGTGTTGGCAGGCTGACACTCCCTCTTAACTGGACTTTTCAGACTGGACTTTTCTAATAAGCCCAGCTGTTGGCCGGCCGGAAAGGCTTCCTAAGACCAGCTAATATGCTACAGAGAGGGGAGTCGTCGGCACATTTTCTCCTCTTTTTTGTCCCGGTGGCCTCTAGGGACCAGGGCAGATCTGAAGTTCCCAGCCTCTCTCTGCACCAAGCTACAAACCAGGCGTCTTCTGAGTAATGAATGCCCCACGCCACAGGTCAGTGCCACCCCACCCAAGCCTGAACTATCTTGTCTGCTGCCCAGTTATAAATTAATCTCCTGTCATCAGTGATTAACTTATTCAAGCCACAGGAGCTGCTGAACCAAAACAGCCCCCTTAGGGTGAAAGAGTCTCCAACGTCGTGCGGCGTGTGGATCTGCCTGTGACCCTCATCACTCTGGCCCTTGTGCTGTGTCAGCAGGGGAGCAGGGACAGCCAGGACAGGGGTCCTGCTCTGGGCACTGCCGCTTTGGGGCACTCACCGGCTTCCTCAGAGCGGAGATCCTTGCAGCAAAATTCTAGAGTTCGTTTTCCAAGATGGCTTTCAAAATGAGGGTGGGGTGGGCATATTCTCTGGGGACATATGTCATGTGAAGACAAGCACCTGGGACTGATATGGAGGAAAGGGGAGCCAAACTCTGGAATGAGCTGGGTGTTGAGGAGACTGGAGAATCAATCACTTCTTACAGCATAAGCTGTCAGAGCAGGAAGAAGCCTTGGAGGTCACTGGTTCCGACTTCTTAATTCTGCGGACACCAAGGAAGAGGTGACTCACCCAAGGTCATACCGTGGGGAGAGAAAGAACAGATGTCAAGTTGTGTTTATGTGTCAGAAAAAGGCTCTCTTCACCACCACGGGATAGTGAGCATACAGCTCTGGAAAAAAGGCCAGGGGATCCTTCCATGGACCACTCTTATCATTTGAAGGTCTCAAAAGTAAAGTTTCTCTGTTTGTTTTTTCTGAGTCATCCTGGCAGTCTTGGTCTCACTTCCTACTTTTAGGGCTTCTCACAGCAGTTAAAAAAAAATTTTTTTTTTAATGTTTATTTTTGAGAGAGACAGAGACAGAACGAGTGGGTTAGGGCCAGAGAGAGGGAAACAGAGAATCCAAAGCAGGCTCCAGGCTCTGAGCTGTCAGCATGGAGCCCGACGCGGGGCTCCAACTCCCGAGCCGTGAGATCACGACCTGAGCTGGAGGTGGACGTTCAACCGACTGAGCCACCCAAGCGCCCCATTTTCACAGCAGTTTTATTTATTTTTTTTTTTTGCAAACCTTGGGGCCCCGGGTTTGCTTTTTTTTTTTTTTTTCAACGTTTATTCATTTTTGGGACAGAGAGAGACAGAGCATGAACGGGCGAGGGGCAGAGAGAGAGGGAGACACAGAATCGGAAACAGGCTCCAGGCTCCGAGCCATCAGCCCAGAGCCCGACGCGGGGCTCGAACTCACGGACCGCGAGATCGTGACCTGGCTGAAGTCGGACGCTTAACCGACTGCACCATCCAGGCACCCCGACAGCAGTTTTAAAATTGTGCCTTTATTCACCTCTGTGGCCATCCCCGATAACCTGTAAAACCCAGTCCGACCACGAAAAAACCATCAAACAAACCCAAACTGGGGGACATTCTACCAAGAAGCTGACCAGTACCCCTCAAAACTGTCAAGGTCATCAAAAAACAAGGGAAGCCTGAGAAACTGTCACAGATCAGAGGAACCTAAGAAGACCCAATGATTAAAGGCCCCTGGATGGGGTCCCGGAACCTGGAAAAGGCCGTTAGGGAAAAACTAGTGAAATCAGAACAAAGTGGAGGGTTGAGGGGACAGCTCTGTCACAGTCCTGGCTCCTCAGCTGGAATGAATGCAGCATAGCGTGTGAGATGTTAACAACAGGGGGAACGGGGTGATGGGCATACAGGAATCCTGCACTATCTTTGTAACCTCCCTGCAGATCTATAAACTATTTTAAAATGAAGCATTCATTTAAAAGAACTGTACGCGGTGCCTTTCAGTTTACCTCAGGCTGGAGCCTTAATCAGATGGTTAATTACAGTGCCCGTAACACAGTAGGTGTGGGATAAGAAGCATCTGAGAGAGGAAAGCGGGAACAAGGGAAGGAAGGAGGAATGGAGGAGAGAGAGAGAGGCAAGAAGAAAGAGCCAGAGGGCAGGAAGAGGTCACGGAGGCACAAGATGCAAAAGTCAACGTAATCATCCAGCAACTGGTGGCCAACTACATGGAAGGTGGGATATTCCCATCATGGAATTTATTGGCCATAAAAAGAATCGAAGTACAGACACACGCTGCAGTGTGGATAAGCCTTGGTGAGGTTCTGCTGAGAAAAAGAAGTCAGACACAAAAGACCATATATGGCATGATTCCATTCACGTGAAATGTTTAGAAAAAGCCAACCCATAGAACAGAGAGTAGATTGGTGGTTGCCAGGGCCTGGGGGCCAGGAGGGGATGGGGAGCCATGGCTAATGGGTGTGGGGTTTCTTTGGGAGGTGGTGAAAATGTTCTGCTATTAGATAGCAATGTACTGGCTATATACTATGAACCTTGCAAATATACTAAGATGGTTTAAATTTCCCACTTTAGGGGCGCCTGGGTGGCTCAGTCGGTTAAGCGTCCGACTTCAGCTCAGGTCACGATCTCACGGTCCGTGAGTTCGAGCCCCGTGTCAGGCTCTGGGCTGATGATGGCCCAGAGCCTGGAGCCTGCTTCTGATTCTGTGTCTCCCTCTCTCTCTGACCCTCCCCCGTTCATGCTCTGCCTCTCTCTGTCTCAAAAATAAATAAATGTTAAAAAAAAAAAATTAAAAAAAAATAAGTAAAATAAATTGCCCACTTTAAAATAGTGCATTTTATGCTGTATGAATTACATAATAAATTAAAAAATAAAATAAAATGGAAATGTTGAAAAGTAAATACAACTCAACCTGTACTTTCGAGGAGCTCACCATGTACTGGACACTTTCAGTCCCAAACAAAGACTGTAAACCTTTCCCCCTATCTGTAAGCTCCATGGGGGTAGGAGCTGGGGAGAGTTTTGCTCAGTATTTATCCCCAGTCCCTAAGAGGCTCTCAAGAAGAACTTGCTGAATGGAAGAATGAGTGTGTTAAGTCCTATGACAGCCAGCCAGGGGGTCACAGAGGAGAGGCTACAGGTGTTCAGGAAAATCTAGGGTGCTCAGAGAAACCACAGGCTGTGCCGTGGACAGGATTTACCTCACCACGATACCGTCATGGTATTCAAAGCCCTCCCTAGAGCCAAATCCATGCAATCCTGAGACCCCAAGCAAAGCCCTGCAAAGGTGCCTCTTTCTAACCTGCTGCCTGCTCCGTGTGCCCTGGGACTCCTTCCTCTTGGACACCCACAAACTTCCCGAGGAAGCTTGAGCCAGTCTAGACCCATTCTGCTCAGCCCAGGGGGCTCATCCTCTGGAGGAAGGGATGTGCATACACCCCCCCCCCCCACCCCCCCC